>NC_068934.1:20019342-20322372 GCF_023091745.1 Budorcas taxicolor | reverse complement strand
AACAATATTAAAATAAAATATATAAAATAAAATATATATTTAAAATAAATGAATATATAAATTTGAATAAATGTAGATATTTATATTTAGATAGTATAAATCTATGTAATATATTTATATATTCATATATAAATGTGTCTTTATAAATATAGATTTATATATGCATATATAAATGTATACTTATATATGAATATATATGTATTTAATGTAAAATTATAAATTTTTAGTACATTGACATTTGTATTTATATTTATTAATATAATTATAGATATGTATTTGTATATTAATTATATATTAGTATGTAAAGTTAGTACATAAATTTATATCTAAACAATATATAATATATATAAGTATATATTTATATATGTATATTTTATATAGATTATATTATATATTATATATAATACATGTTATTATATATAACCATATTGTTATATATATAATGCTATATATGATATAGTCTATATGTATTTTATGTTTATTTAATACATGATGATATATAGTAATATTATAATATAGTATCTTATTTATATTTAAAGTAGTATATAAAATATTTAAAATTTTCATTATATCTTATTTTCTATAATATGATATAGTATAATTATTATTATGTATTCTATAATATACATATATAATATGTATTATAATATAATATATCATAATATAGTATAGAAAATAAAATGTTATATTATATATTATATTTTATGTACTACTCTAAATATATAGATACTATATTATTCTGTCAGTTCAGTTCAGTTCAGTCGCCCTGTCGCGTCTGACTTTTGCCATCCCATGAACCACAGCATGCAGGCTTCCCTGTCCATTGCCAACTCCCACAGTCTACCCAAACCCATGTCCATCGAGTCGGTGATGCCATCCAAATATAGGTGTCTAGTGAGCGAGTGAAGTTGCTCAGTTGTGTCTGACTCTTTGCGACCCCTAGGACTGTAGCCCACCAGGCTCCTCCATCCATGGGATTCTCCAGGCAAGAATACTGGAGCAGGTTGCCATTTCCTTTTCCAAGGAACTAACAAAAATTCTTACTGTATCCATTGCTGTATTTGTAAAATGGAGATGATTTTAACACTCACATTCAATTTTATAGAATGACTGCAATCCTTATATTTGTGATTCACTTCAGTTCAGTTGCTCATTCGAGTCCAACTCTACAATCCCATGGATTGCAGCACACCAGGCTTCCCTGTCCACCAAAACTCCTGGAGTTTACTCAAACTCATGTCCACTGAGTTGGTGATGCCATCCAACCATCTCATCCTCTGTTGTCCCCTTCTCCTCCTGCCTTCAATCTTTCCTAGCATCAGGGTCTTTTCAATGAGTCAGTTCTTCACTTCAGATGGCCAAAGTATCGGAGTTTCAGCTTCAGCATCAGTCCTTCCAGTAAATATTCAGGACTGGTTTTCTTTAGGATGGACTGGTTGGATCCTCTTTCAGTCCAAGGGACTCTCAAGAGTGTTTCCCAACACCACAGTTCAAAAGCATCAATTCTTCGGCGCTCAGCTTTCTTTATAGTCCAACTCACATCCTTACATGACGACCAGAGAAACCATAGCTTTGACTAGACAGACCTTTGTTGGCAAAGTAATGTCTCAGCTTTTGAATATGCTATCTAGGTTGGTCATAACTTTCCTTCCAGGGAGTAAGTCTCTTTTAATTTCATGGCTGCAATCACCATCTGCAATGATTTTGGAGCCAAAAAAAATAGTCTGACACTTTTCCTACTGTTTCCCCATCTATTTCCCATGAAGGACCAGATGCCATGACCTTCATTTTGTGAATGTTAAGCTTTAAGCCAACTTTTTCACTCTCTTCTTTCACTTTCATCAAGAGGCTCTTTAGTTCCTCTTCACTTTCTCCCATAAGGGTGGTGTCATCTGCATACCGGAGGTTATTGATATCTCTCCAGGCAATCTTGATTCCAGCTTGTGCTTCTTCCAGTCCAGCGTTTCTCATGATGTACTCTGCATAGAAGTTAAATAAGCAGGGTGACAATATATAGCCTTGACGTACTCCTTTTCCTATTTGGAACCAGCATTGTATATTAGTGCTGCCTAATAAAGAATTGTACAGCAATGTGTTTGTTATGGATTACTTAGTCTTCATAGTTATTTATTTAAAGTGTGGATTTAAAGTTTAATATTCCCTGAGAATGGGGTTCTTCTCACATGTTAAAGCAATTTAGTGCTGAATTTAATTCATCAATTCAGCTATGTATGGTTTACAATATCTTCTAAATATCAAACAATAGTGTAGGAGGTAAAATTACAAAGATATAATCTAATTCAATGAACCCAAGGTAATAATTCAGAGAAAATTTATTTTTTTCTTAGTTTCCCAACACAGAATATTAAAAGGATTTACCTTCACTGTTATTTCAAATGTCAGTGATCAGGGGACGGTGTACCATAATCAGACTATTGTCTCCTTACCTAGCCCTTTCTGTTAAAAAATCTTCGTCTCTTTCCTGGCAAAAGTTTATGTTCTATATACCCACTGAGAACACAGACTCACATCTATAAATGAAGTAACCACGTCTTTTCCCTGTAGTCATCACCTTCTCTTTCTGCTCATTCTTCTGCTCCCCCTAGTGCTCTTTCTTTCTATTGCTTCATTTTGCGTTGTTTTGTTTTCTCGCCTCTCAATCGCTGTTCTACTAGTTCAGTTTCTGAAATCTCTTAGGAAAGAGTTGTTGTTGTTTCTTAGTCACTAAATCATGTCCAACTCTTTGCAACCCATGAACTGCAACACACCAGGCTTCCCTGTCCTTCACGATCTGGATTTGCTCAAACTCATGTCCATTGAGTCAGAGATGCATGAAAGTGTTAGTCATTCAGTTATGTCTGACTCTGCGACCCCATGGACTGTAGCCCATCAGGCTCCCCTGTTCATGGAATTCTCCAGGCAAGAATACTGGACTGGGTTGCCATTTCTTTCTCCAGGGGATCTTCCTGACCCAGGGATCAAACCAGGGTCTCCTGTATTGCAGGCATTCTTTGCCATCTGAGCCACCATGCACTTATTTTCCATTTCCAGGAGTATTTGTGTTTTCAGCAGAAATGAGAAATCACTTCATTGCTAATGGAGAGGTAAAGGCAAATGGGAAGAAGGGAGAGAACAGTTTACTAAAGGCAATCAGCCTTTAGTAAACTGAAGGTTTTGTAAACCTGAATATTTGTTGGAAGGACTGAGGCCAAGTTCCAATACTTTGGCCACCTGTTGTGAAGAGCCAACTCATTGGAAAAAACCTTGAGCAAACTCTAGGAGGAGTTTGTGAAGAACAGGGAAGCCTGGCATGCTGTGGTCCATGGGATCACAAAAAGTCAGACATGTTTGACCGAACAAGAACAATTTAGTATTAAAGGAGCTTGTTATTGTCGTGTTAGTATCATGGACTCTTGCACTTAGGCCACAGTTAAAAGGCAAGGCCAGACTGAAACTACAATCACTGATGCCTTTTCCTTTTTATTCCATATTGAACTGTCTCCTAACCCACTTCACAATTTGTACATTTCTTACATTTTCTACTACATGTTAACAATTAAAAGTATGAATATTTTCTGAAGTTGAAAATAGGTGTAGTCATGGATATATTTTGGATATGTAAAAAAAATTCTTTTTATAAATTGTTAGACATTTTTGTATCAGAGCTTCATGCATGCAGCCAGGCAACCAATATACCACAGTTTAAAAAAGTGCCATTAAAGATCAGAACTGTGGTATATTCTAAAAGAGACAGATAAAAAACTTAGAGAAAAACTGCTTTATAATTTTAAATAGTCTTCTCAACTAACCTAATTAGAATTTATTTTATATATATGTAGAATTTTCTTCTGAATAGTTTGTCAGTTCTTGCAATTTGGAGGAAATACAGCCTATGTTGTTTGAATCCAGATGGTCTGGATTTTATTTTACTTCTTTTGATTATTTGCAAAACGAGATAGCAAAATCTCTAAAACTGGTTGCGTATCACTTTATCTGTAAAGGATTTGATTAATATATGTTGTTCAGTGTTATTTGACAGATTCAGTGAGAGTTTATGGGTATATGCATTTAAACATTATTTTACTACTCATAAGGCTTTCCTGGTGGCTCAGATGGTTAAGAATCTGTAATTCAGGAGTTGTTGTTCAGTCACCCAGTCGTGGCTTACTCTTTGAGACCCCATAAACTACAATGCAGAAGACCTGAGTTCAATCCCTTGGGTTGGAAAGATCCCCTGGAGAAGAGAATGGCTACCCACTCTAGTATTATTGCCTGCAGAATTCCACATACAGAGCAGCCTTGTGGGTTACAATCCATGGTGTCACAAAGAGTCATACACAACTGAGTGACTAACACTTTTACTTACTATTCATAAGCAAGACCATCTATTCAGCCATATGTTTGAAATTCATATTCTTTCTCCATTACAAATGGACTGCTATCTACTTTTCAAAATGTTGAAGTTTTTGAAATTTTCAAAATGTTTGAGTTTAAAGCTATTTTTCCTCTTTCAAGAAATGTGTTGAAGCTTCTTAACTCAGAAACTTGTACTGTTGAATCGTTGTTATGTGGAATTATATTCCAGGACATTTTCTTTTTCCTGTGGTTAAATAACTGCCTTTGTAGGCCAGTGGGGGCAGGTTATTCATTTCACCTGGGGTAAAACATTTGTTTTGTTCATTTAAACATTATAGAAGCAAAATCTCTGTAAACCCATACAAGAGAAGATTCAACTCATCTTCTCTAGTATATATCAAAAAGCAATTATAGTTTTTCTGAAATGAGATTAAAACTGGAATATTTTATCCAAGTAAAGATTTTACACGTCTATTTATTAGAGAAAAAAATGGATATTGAGAACAAGAACTAAATACAGTTCATTAACTCAGTCATTGCCAATAGCTGCTTGGAAAAAAAAAATCTTAAAGATTACATTTTTTATCAACTGCTTATAATATATTTTTCTGGGAATAACAGATGGAAGTGCTCTAATTTTGATTGTATATAGGAAGAGTTTTTGCTGTAATAATCTGGTTTCTTTTTGAGTCTCTCTTAAGCAAACTTGATATGCTTATTTGTTGACCTTGTATACATTAAAATTTGTAAGATTCTCAAACAGACTGTAGAGTTGGAAACTTGCACAGCTTTTGAGGATAGTATGAAGGAGCTGAAATAGTTGGGGTGTATAAGAAATAGTTCAGAGAAATCAAACTTTGAGGTGAATTTATAAAGAGAAGAAGTCAGCCAAATGTAGGAACTGGGAGGGGAAGTTGGAGCAGAGGCAATGCCATGAAGAAACACATACAGACATGAGAGAATGTGGAGAGTTTGGGTATAACAAATAGCAGAAGATACCAGTGGTGACCTGGCAGAAGCTGAAAGATACGGGGAACACTGTGTATCAGGCCTTAAAAAACTTAGCTTTTACTCCTCATTAGAAGTGATAGCTTTCGGAGTCTAATTGAAATTAAACAGGATAGAAAAACTTAAAAGAGACATATGTGTCTATAAATTGCCTCTATGCAAAGTTCTGACTCTGGGCCAATAATAATTGAAAGTAGCAAGGGTAGAGTCTTTCCCTTGAAATCTCTGCAGTTAAATCCGAAGTCTTCTGCTACCTGGAAAACATATTCCAGAATGAACTGCCAAATGCTACTGGCAAGAAGCATATTTCTCAGAAGAGACTTGTATTTGCCAGTTTTAGAGATTAAGCAGCATATTCAGATGTCAAAATGCATCCCTTGCACATTTTTTCTCCCTGCTGTTTTAATAAGAAAACAAAAAACAGTGAAATAGGTGTCTAATTCTGGAAATCAAAAGCAGGAGAGGTAAGAGATATCTCAATAATTGCACATATATTTATGATGATAGAAAGTAAAATGAATATTTTATTCTAAATACTCTTCTACCTTTCCACAGCCACTATTCTTTCCCAGACTTTACCACAGTAACAAAAATGATAATAGTAAAATAAACATCTCATTTTAAATACTCTTGTACATTTCCACAACCACTATTCTTTTCTAGACTTTGTTATCGCCTCCAAATCATTGTAGGAGCTTACCACACAGGTACCTCAGATTCAGTCTTCTCCATGTGGTCTCCTGTACTGCAGCTTAAATGGTTGTCTGTCCAAAATGCAAATAAGCCCGTTTCCCATCTCAAGTCCCTCTTATCTCTCCAAAGCTTATAGGGCTATGTTCAATCTCTTTACCAGGTATACAAAGATCTCCACAAACCAACCACTTACCTATCTTTGCAGATTTATCAGCAGAATGCTTTTGTCCATGAAAGTGTTATATATAATACTTTATTTCTCTATTTTTTAATGTTTGTATTCTAAATCTGTATTTGCATATAAGAAATGGGTTTGCAAGACAGATTCTAGACAATCTACAAAGTAAATTACAGACTAATTTTCATAAAATCCTGAAAGCAGGACAGAGAGATGGGTTCCAGAAATGCTTTTGGAAGAAAGCTTTTGGCTATAAATCAGCTCTGCTTATCACAGAGATTAAGTGGAGGAAAATGTTTATTACACAAGAGAGAATTCCAAAGGAAGGAATAAAAGAAGTCACCAAGCACCAGATGACTTTCAGTTAATTCTGCTGAACAGAGAAAAAAGGGTCAATGGATTTTAAATTCATGATTTATCACTCACAAAAAAATCTCATTCTCTCTTAATAAGAAGGAGTTAGGTGAGAATCCTGAAATAATTGAATCTTCAGTATTATTTCTTCCTGGAAAATGAAGGAGTTTCTTATAAAATATAAACAGAATTAAGGATAAAGGACCATGATCTTTTCTTTTTTTTAAAGAAATGTAAGTTTGTTACGAGACATACTGTTTCTCCTTTCATTAATGTGGTGTTTTTAACAACTATAACTATACACACTTTGAATATGTTGATTTATATTAGTTTGTTGCTTATCTTTGCTCAATGTGAGATTTATAGTGTATCAGTTCTGGTTAAAATATATATGTCTGTGTTCTCTTGAGGGGTGCCATGAAAACACGGTATTAAATGAAAACTACATTGTAGGATTTCTCTGAAGCCTGTGGGTCTCAGTGCTGGGCTACATGCCAAAATCCTTATAGAGTTATCGAAATATTTGATATGCAGGTTAAATTGCTGGATATGCTTCAACAGAAGGGTTGAAGTGGAGCCTGGGTATCAATGTATTTTCCTCAAATTTCACAGGTAATTTTTTTCTGTGTGGCTACATTGCTCTGAAAATTCATGATTTAAGTAAACATAGATGAAGAGATGAACACTGAAAAAATTATTTGAAAGTCATTTGTAACTTTAAAAAGTTTATTAACTGAAGGAAATTTTCATCTCTGCTCTTGCCTGAAATAAGTGTATACAATTTTTTCTTATTCCTTCAATTTCTAATAGCACTCAATGCCTAAGTTACAGTCAATTTTAATAATGTTGGATGACTGTGTAGATGCTGAGTTAAGTGGATGAGTGGATGGATAGAAAATGGATGATAGGTAGATTGGTAAGTGCATAGATATGCAGTTGTATGGATGTGCAGATAATGAATTGCAGGTATGTAAAGAATGGAAAAGGAAGGATTGATCAATGAATTGGCAAGTAGCTGAGTTGCTGAATGAAAAAAATGAGTGAAGAAATGGATGACTGAATTCATGAATAAAAGATGATTAAAGGAAGAAGCCGCATGATGCGAAGAGCCAACTCATTGGAAAAGACCCTTATGCTGGGAAAGACTAAAGGCAGAAGGAGAAGGGGACGACACAGGATGAAATGGTTGGATGGTATCACCAACTCAATGGACATGAGTTTGAGCAAACTCAGAGATAGTGAAGGACAGGGAAGCCTCGTGTGCTGCAGTCCATGGGGTGACAAAGAGTCGGACATGCCTGAGTGACTGAACAACAACAAAGGAAGAGGAATAGTAAAATTTCTAGAGTCTCCTTGCAGTGTCTAACCTACTAAATTGCCCAGATTAAACAGAAAAAGGAATCTGAATTTTCTCATGCCCAGTAAAACAACTTCAAGTTGAAGAAGTTTGTGTGTTACTTTTCAGGTGTGAATTCCAGATCATGACACGGGAGCAGCCTAAGAGCTATGGAAACTGCAGGAGATAAAATTGACATGAGCAGCTGTAAGACTGGCTAGGTAAACATTTTAAACCTATTTGACAGCTCTAGTTTCAAGAATGTAACCTCTCTAACTGTAAGAAAAGAACAATGACAGGTGAAGCAGTCCAGAGGAAATCAAGCAGTCTTTTCAGAAGTGCATGGGGAAGCAATACAGCTAAGAAATGGAGTTATAATTATAGAGGGCAATTTTTACTGAAGCCAAAATCACAGCTCTGAACTCAAGAAGAGTATTTCAAGGGCGAGTAGAACATTTCCTTGGGTGTCAGCTTTTATTCTTGTAGAAATACATGGGTTGTGATCAGGCTTTGCAGAGAATGGGATAAACCAGATCTTGTGAATTATATATGTGGTTTAAGTTCTATCTGCAGAAACACATCTATAGGCTATTCAGCTAAAAGGCCTTGTCCAAGTTCAGAGAAATATATTCAGATGCTGTAATGCAAAGATGTTTACTATTAAGTTCATTATGAAGCATGAAATTTAAAGTAATCATGACTGTAAACCTGTTTTTCTTCTATATCTCATCTTTTTGAAGAAACAATTTACAGATAAAAATGCAAGGATGTTTAAGAGCACAGCTTTTTGATATTTGATACATGTCTACGTCTGTATAAACACTGACACAAGCGGTTTAGATGTTTCTCTGATTCTATCACCATAAGTTAGTTTTGCCTGTTCTCGAGTATTCACATGAATGAATTCATTTAGTACAAATTCTTTTGGGTTTAACTTGTTTCATCTTGCATTATGTTTTTGTGATTCATCCATTTTTTTGGTGTGTTTTAGTAGGTCATTCAGAGAAGGCAATGGCACCCCACTCCAGTACTCTTGCCTGGAAAATCCCACGGATGGAGGGGTCTGGTAGGGTGCAGTCCATGGGGTCGCTAAGAATCGGACACGACTGAGCGACTTCACTTTCACTTTTCATTTTCATGCATTGGAGAAGGAAATGACAACCCACTCCAGTGTTCTTGCCTGGAGAATCCCAGGACGGGGGAGCCTGGTGGGCTGCCATCTATGGGGTCACACAGAGTCAGACATGACTGAAGCGACTTAGCAGCAGCAGCAGCAGCAGTAGGTCATTGTTGTGGTTACTGAGCTCTACAGCATAGCATGTCACAATTTATATTTTCATTTATGTACTAACATGTTTTAGTTGTTTAATTTTGTTATTGTTAATCCGCTAGGTCGTGTCTGACTCTTTGCAACAGCATGGACTACAGCAGACTAGGTTTCCCTGTCCTCCACCATCTCTGAGTTTGCCCAAACTCATGTCCATTGAGTCAGTGATGCCATCCAACCATCTCATCCTCTGGCGTGCCCTTCTCTTCACGTCCTCCATCTTTCCCAGCATCACTGTCTTTTCCGATGAGGCAGCTTTTCACATCAGGTGGCCAAAGAATTGGATCTTCGACTTTAGCATCAGTCCTTCCAATAAATATTCAGGGTTGATTTCCTTTAGGATTGACTGGTTTGATCTCCTAGCTGTCCATGGGACTCTAAAGAGTCTTCCCCAGCACCACAGTTTGAAATCATCAATTTACAAAGTCCTTATATTGGTAAAATGTTTTATGTTTATTGAGTATATTATACTTACAGGATCTAACTTAATTCTGAAATATCAGTATTACCTATCCAGTATGGAGAATGTCATCATTATTCCCATTTATAAGTGATGGATAATTGAAAACACCAAGAGCTAATATCATTTTCGAGTCTACATGCTTGAAAAAGAGCCAGAATCAGAACTCAGGTCCCTGTCCTCTTCCTAGAAATCTGTTTCTAGAATAATGATGTCTTCATTTTGTTATTTCCTTGTGCACTCAAGAAATGTGACATATTAAATAAATATGTAGCATCATTTATTCATTAAAATATTTAATTAAATTAATGGCTTTTAAAATATGTAAATCAGAATGTAGCAGTCTTAAGCGAGATTCCCTACCTCCCTCTCCCCAAGTTACATGCTGAAGAAACTCATACTTGGTTGTACCCTCATCTAAATAATTCTTGGTTGCTGTTGACACCACAAAACTTTTTTAACCTCAGTCAATATTTAAGTTGATTATATTTGAAAATGCAAGCAAAACATACACATCATTTTGACATTCCTGCAATTCCTGCAGTATACTAAAATATATATATATATATATATATATATATATATATATATATGTATAGGGAGTTTCCTATTCAACAATAAATAGTTACTCCAAGAATTGAAAAGACTTTTAGTTCTGAAAAACAAGATAACTGTTTCAAATAAATTGATAGTGCTCAAATTACAAAAAATATTATGTATTTTAATAATAATGTTATACTTATTGAGTACTAACTCAATAGCATCTGTTTTGATATCAATTTTAGTACAGTATTTTAAAACCTAAAAGTTAACTTCTATGGCATGGTATGTTGTATGGTGTAATGATCATATATTCATTTGATTAAATATGTATAGAGATCCTTTAATGCTCCAGGCACTGTTCTAGATGTTTAAGATATATCTCTGAATGAAAGAGAGATGATCTTGCCTTGATAAAGGTTATATTCAAGTGAGTGGAGATAGGCAGTGATTAGTAACCAAATAAATAAGCAAAATTTCAAAAGATGTATTTATATGGCATATTAGAAAGATAGATGTTATTTAAAAAAAAGTCAAGTAGAAGAAAGATATTTAGATTGTATGGGAGAAAGATTTTGTTAAGTCACTAGTTGTATACTTTTCTTAGTCTTCTTGAACTTCATGAAGAAAGTAAAAACTGGAATCTTATATTTAGTTTTGGTTTAAAGGTAACAATGCTTTAAATTGCCTGAAATATGGCTTTCTATCATTAGCACTATGCATATGTTTCTTGAAAAACATACTGAGTTCACAGTAGATGATTTATTATTCAAGAAAGCAAATACTAGTACAGGTTCATAAGCTTTCTGACCCTTCTCTGCCAGATACCCCAAATTTCTGAGGCTCCAGATAATATAGAGTTTTGCATTTTATCTTGATTCCTTGATCCTATATATTTTGGCTTCATTTGTAAACCCAGTGGAAAATAAATGATTCACATGAAGCAACAAGGCAGAAGAATGTATTAAAATTGCTAAAATTATTGAAAATCAATCACATAACAATACTTTCAGAATAATGGGGAATTTGAAAACCTAATATTTGATGGTTTAATTATCTGATGACTTTGAGACAATTATTTTTGTTAAAGCAAACATTTTACAAGAATTTGGGGTATAAACATCCAGTTCATCTGTTACACTCAAAAATTGTATCAAATGGCAGGAGGATTTGCTTTGTAAAGAAGACCATCACATTCAACCATATTCAACTAGATAAATATTCAACTACAGGAAATATTCACCATTGACTTAGTAATTCTGGCACCTATAAAATTTTGTTATGCATTTTACCGCTAGCTCCTTAGTGGGATTGTTCATGATCTATTATTCTTGTTTCTGTTAGAAGAAAGTGTAGCCATTTTCCATGAAGTCAATTATGTGATGAACTATAATGACTTTAAGAGAAGCATTTTCTGTTCTGTTCAAGGAGTGCATTCAAGCTCTCCAAGAACTCGACTAGGTTGAGTCTTCTTCCTACTTATAAATACACAAATCGGAAAACAGTTCATGGTGCTTTGAAAGAGAATACAGAAACTTTTTTCTTAGTATAGTGTGTAGTAGAGTATGAAGCATCAGCATCAGAGACATTTGTTTGTTCATTAGTCATCTCTAGCTATTATAGTTTAAATGGTTGTTAAACAGAGGCTGCTTTTATTATGATGGAGTGTATTATCTAGGGAGAGAGATGGGCAATAAACAGTAACACAGAGAGTGAGACAAATGGAAACTGTGATAAGGAAACTTGAATTATAACTGTATGTGCCAGGATACCATTGAGAATGCATAAAATATTGAAATGCTTCTGTAACAGTTGGTAAATAGTCATTACCTAGGTCACCCTGAAACATTCCTTTGAATCTTCGAACTTTCCATTATCCAGAAACTAAATGTAAAATAACTCTCTTACAGGGGCATCCCAGGACCCTATTCAAGCATAAGTGAGCATCAGTTCTATTGCTTGGTATCTGCTGTTGTCTAATTTGCTGTGAATGCATATTATAATAATACCCCTAGTTAGCACACTCTGAAGAAAAATATAATATGTTAAAAGAAATGTAATTGTATGCCAAAATTATATTGGGGTGATCAGAGGTGAGTATTTTTGAGAAAATGGAATTACAGCCTGAAAACTAAAGAATGAATTGATTAGCCAGTAAATATTCCTAATTGTCCCTGGAGCAGGAAATGGCAACCCACTCCAGTATTCTTGCCTGGAAAATTCCATGGACAGAGGAGCCTGGTGGGGTACAGTCCAAAGGGCTGTAAAGAGTCAGACACAACTGAGGGACTGAGCACATACACTTTGCTAATCATAGAGTCTTTTAGGCAGAAAAAACATGGCCATGCAGTGTTAGTCACTCAGTCATGTGCAACTCTTAGCAACCCCATGGACTGTAGCCAGCCAGGCTCCTCGTCCATACTGGAGCAGGTTGCCGTTTCCTTCTCCAGAGGACCTTCCCGACCCAGGGATCAAATTTGGGTCTCCCGCATTGCAGGAAAGATGCTTCACCATCTGAGCCACCAGGGAAACCTGGCCATGCAGAGGTCCTGAGGTATGAAAGAGCTTGGAACAGTCAGTTGAGAGAAGAAGATCTAAGTGGCTTTATTTTAAATGGCTATTACACAGAGCAAGGCATATAGCAAAATGTCAATATGGCTGTGATCTTCACATATACCAAACTTAGTTGGTCTAAAAATGCAATATAAAATTCAACTCTTTATAATTGATTGATGCACAACATGCTTGATATTGAAGTTTTAATATAATATGTTCTGACTTGCTGACATGCCTAGTCCTAAAAGTTGGTGGAGAAGACAGTAACTACTTTAAAGCAGATTGCATAGCTAAGAAATGGCTACTGCCTGGGTCAAAATATCTCTTCTGATGATAAATTCCAAGAGTAAAAGTGAAGTTCCTGGGACTTAAAATATAACATGAAAGTAGATTTTGGTGTGCTGCTGTGTGTAAGACATGCTTTTTCTTTTTTAGCTGATGAATGCAAAAATGTGAGACACCTGTTTATTAACTGGTATGATTCTCATGAAGTATGAGATTTCATTTTATTTTGTATTATATTTGTTACTTTTTCTCCAGCTAAATAAAGAATGACACTGAATAAAGATATGGAGAAAGAAAAGGAAGATGGATAGGAGAAAATAACAGAGAAACCAAGGTAGAAGTTTTTCTTCTAAAATCTTATGTAAATTAACAGTGCCTTCAATTTAATCACTGGCTTCCCTGGTGGCTCAGAGGGTAAAGTGTCTGCCTGCAATGAGGGAGACCTTGGTAATCCACTCCAGCACTCTTGCCTGGAAAATCCCATGGACAGAGGAGCCTGATAGGCTACAAGGCTACAGTCCATGGGATCGCAAAGAGTCGGACATGACTGAGCTACTTCACTTTCACTTTTCAATTTAATGGGCTGTTAATAAAAATCTTGAAAGACTGAATGAAGGAGGAGAATGCACATAATGAAGAAATTATATTTGCCAATACTTAATAGTACACAAATTAGAATTAATGGTATATATTTGCAATGGGATTTCACATAGGCTGTCTGGGTGAAGAACCCATAACTTACCACCTTATTTAGAAAAGCTTTCTTGCAGGAAACAAAATGTATCTAGAAGGAAATATAATGTTAAAGGTTTCAGTTCAGCTCAGTTGCTCAGTCCTGTTACAACTCTTTGCGACGCCATGAACCGCAGCACTCCAGGCCTCCCTGTTCACCAACTCCCGGAGTCCACCCAAACCCATGTCCATCGAGTTTGTGATGCCATCCAACCATCTCATCCTCTGCCATCCCCTTCTCCTGCCCTCAGTCTTTCCTGGCATCAGGGTCTTTTCAAATGAGTCAGCTCTTTGCATCAGGTGGCCAAATATTGGAGTTTCAACTTCAACATCAGTCCTTCCAATGAACACCCAGGACTGATCTCCTTTAGGATGGAATGGTTGGATCTCCTTGCAGTCCAAGGGAATCTCAAGAGTCTTTTCCAACACCACAGTTCAAAAGCATCTATTCTTCAGTGCTCAGCTTTCTTCACAGTCCAACTCTCACATCCATACATGACCACTGGAAAAACCATAGCCTTGACTAGAGGGACCTTTGTTGGCAAAGTAATGTCTCTGCTTTTCAATATGCTATCTAGATTGGCCATTACTTTTCTTCCAAGGAGTAAGCGTCTTTTAATTTCATGGCTGCAGTCACCATCTGCAGTGATTTTGGAGCCCCAAAAACTAAAGTCTGACACTGTTTCCACTGTTTCCCCATCTATTTACCATGAAGTGATGGTACCAGATGCCATGATCTTAGTTTTCTGAATGTTGAGCTTTAAACCAATTTTTTCACACTCCTCTCCATAAGGGTGGTTAGGTTGTATCAAAAAAAATAGCTAAGCACTGTTGCATTGCATGAGTATAACACAATTTTCTTGTCTATTCAACTGTTGATGGGCGCTTGTATTGTTTTCAGTTTTTAACCATTACAAACAAATTTTCTATGAGCATTTATGTATAGCTCTTTTACAGACATAAATCTCATTTTCTCTTAAGTAGATACCTAAAAATGATGACTATTTCCCAAAGTAGTTGCACCATTTTACATTCTCACCAGCAGTGTGTGTGCAAGCCTTTATTTCCTTCATATCCTCTCAAGCATTTAGTATAGTCAGTCTTTATAATTTTTGTCATTCTTATAGATGTCTGGTGATATTTAATTATGATTTTAACTCACATTTCCCTGTTGAAAAATGATGTTGAATATTTTTATGTGCTCTTTGCCATTCACATATCTTTTTGATGAATCATTTGCTCAAATCTTTTGTACAGTTTTAAAAAAATCAGGTTTTACATTTGATTACTGTTGACTCAAAAGTTCTTTATATATTTTAGATAAAAGTAAGAAAATGTTCAGACAGGCATATAAATAAAGTTTCCCCCAGGGTTCTTAGAAAACGACGTTGGCAAAGAAGAACTTCTCAAAGTAGTGTCAATACTACGTAAAAATGAAGCAAAAAAAAAAAAAGGAAAAAAAATGTTAGGCCTAGAACAATCTATAGATTTCCCAGTACTTGTAAAAAACCTCCATCAAAGGTACAATTTTTAACGAAAAACCATAGATATTCTATTATAATTCTAAAATGGCAGCAATCAGAAAGAAATTGAGACCGTAGTGTAAAATAGTCTTACAGCCAGAGGAATATAAGGTAGATCTTAACATCGCAGTGACAAACTCTATTTCACCAGTCTGCTAAGGGCCATTAGTCCTTCTAAGCCATAAAGATGAAATGTTCCTTAACAGAAACATCCAGAATAATGTTTAACCAAATATCTGGGCATTGTGGCTTACCCAAGTTGATAAATTAACCATCACAATATCTCATTAAAAATTTTTATATTAACTTTTGCCATTATAGAGCTGTAAAACAGACTAGTCAATAAATAATTAAGCTCTGCACTGCATTGGAGATTCAATAAATAGAGATTCTACGTCCTAATTTGAGATTATTTTCTTTTTGTTTATTTATTTGTTTGTTTGCTTATTTCTTTATTAATTTTTGTCCACATCAAGTCTTGGTTGCAGCACACAGGCTCTTCATTGCAGAATGCAGGCTCCTCTGTAGTTGTGGTGCAAGGGCTCCAGAGCATGTGGGTTCAGTAGTACCAGTGCATGGGCTTAGTTACCCCACTGCATATGGGATCCTGTTTCCCCAACCAGGGATCCAACCTGTGTCGCCTGCACTGGAATACAGATTTTTAACCACTGGACCACCAGGAAAGTCCCTAGATAGTTTTTCTGACATCCCACTGGAAATGTTATCAGTTTCATGAAGTCAACAAATTCCATGGTAGATGAAACAGAATTTTATTCCTAACACATTGTGCAGAAAGTTTTTGATAGCCATCATTTATGATGTCAGTACTCGTTTGTTGTGTTTTATAAATAATGTTCATGATGAAGGGAACCAACTGACTCAAATCTGTGGTGAAGGACTGAGGTTTTCATTTTAGTGTAAATGAAAATATAGACAAGGACATCAGAAATATTGTTGAAAAGTCCCACTATAATTCCTGAGACATGAAAAGAAACATGCAAATGTCCGGACTGTAAGGATGATTTGCCTTCTAGTAACTTTGGAACTGTGGTGCTGGAGAAGACTCTTGAGGTCCCTTGGACAGCAAGGAGATCAAACAAATCAATCCTAAAGGATATCAGTTCAGTTCAGTCACTCAGTCATGTCTGACTCTTTGCGACCCCATGGACTGAAGCGTGCCAGGCTTCTCTGTCCATCACCAACTCTTGGAGCTTGCTCAAACTCATGTCCATCAAGTTGGTGATGCCATCCAACCATCTCATCCTCTGTAATCCTCTTCTCCTCCTGCCTTCAATCTTTCCCAGAGTCAGGGTCTTTTCCAGTGAGTCAGTTCTTCTCATCAAGTGGCCAGAGTATTGGAGTTTCAGCTTCAGCTTCATCATCAGTCCTTCCAATGAATATTCAGGACTGATTTCCTTTAGGATTGATTGGTTTGATTTCCTTGCAGTCCCAGGGACTCTCAAGAGTCTTCTCCAATACCACAGTTGAAAAGCATCAATTCTTCAGCTCTCAGCTGCCTTTGCATTCTAACTCTTGCATCCATACATGACTACTGGAAAAACCATAGCTTTGACTAGATGGATCTTTGTCAGCTAAGGAAATCAACCCTGAATATTCACTGGAAGGACTGATGCCGAAGCTGAAGCTCCAATACTTTGGTAACTGGATGCAAGGAGCCCGCTCACTGGAAAAGACCCTGATGCTGGGAAAGGATGAGGGTAGGAGGAGAAGGGTGTGACAGATGATAAGATGATTGGATGACATCACCGACTCAATAGACTTGAATTGGAGCAAACTCCAGGAGATGGTGAAGGACAGGGAAGCCTGGCGTGCTGTAGTCCATGGAGTCACAGTTCATGAAGTTGCAGCCCACTCAGTCATGACTGACTGACTGAACAGTAATTTTCTGATGCAAATGAAATGTAGTATGAATAGGATCTATAAATTATTTCTTCCTGTCTATATACTTTACTCTGTTTTCCTTTAGTATTAAGCTATAAACTTAATCCAATTGTGATATTTTATGGCTAGGCTATATTACCCACTTATTCAACCAAACACTAATCTAGGTGTTATGATGATATTTTGTAAATGTGAACATATATGATAATTTTACTTCAAGTGGATTATCCTTAACTGTATGAGTGTAACTCATCCTATCAGTTAAAAGTGTCTATGAGCAAAACAGATTATTTTCCTAAAGAAGAAATTCTGCCTTAAGACTGCAGCTTCTGATCCTGCCTGAGAGTTTTTAGCTTGCAGGCCTGCCCTAGAGTTCAAACCTTTTAGCCCTCAAAATACATTTTATTTATTAAGAAATCATTTTCAATAAATGAAAAGCATAAAAGTGTTCTAAAATTCTACTTCATGCAAAAAAATAAGGATAATCAACTGCCTTTCTTCTGAGAGTTTAATTTCTTCAGCTTTCTCCCATGTACTTCATGCCAAATCATGAGGAAGTGGCATTCAATACCTACCATGTTTCTTTTTTTTTAACTTTTTATTTTATTCTAGACTATGGCTGAAAAACAATGTTGTGAGAGTTTCAGGTGCACAACAGAGTGACTCAGCCATACATATATCCATTCTGTCCCAAATTACCTTCCACATTTCTTGATTCACATTCATAGCTTTTCTGAATTATATGATAATCATAGGAAACAATATTTTCATACTTCAGTAATTCACAAAAAGGCTAAATGAATTCCTTAAGCTTCCCAAAAATATACTTCTGAGCTTTACATATATACATTTAAAGAGGGAACAGATTTTTAGAAGGATTTATATGGGACATCACTTACCAGATCTTTCTGCTGAATAATTTCTTTAAAAGTAGCTAAAAGTCAAATGCAGATTATTCAAAACATCATTAATAAATAGAAATCCATACTATCATCCCATGGACAATCTCTAAATATATATCAGTGCTTAAAATGTTAATAGATAGCCAATAATGACTGTGGAAAGCTGAAATAGCCCATTGTATTGGTGAATTCCAATCTGAGATTATTTTATCTCCTCACATGAGCTGGAAATATTTGTTCCTTTGAAATGAATGCAAACACACAGGCTCCCATCATCAGAAAGGACACTAAAAATAAACCTAATCTGAAGGAACTGCTTTACAGATGAGTTAACTGAAGTCACTCAATGAGTGGTTTAGACCTTGTAACAATTTTGACTCTGAGAAAATTAATTACTACTCAAACAACTTTTTGAGAAATTCAAAATTGACCTAAAACAGTTACATTTATTCTTTTCTTTCCCCTAATACTCAATACCTTTGAGAATTTCTTGGAAATTATTCCTCTGCAAATTATCTACAGAAAAAAATGCACTCATCTTTGTATACATGTAATAGTCATCTTAAGTCAATGCATATACTCCCACTACTGATTTAAAACAAAAAGAGGTGCATAAGAGGTGTCTTCAAAGTCTGAAAGTAGTCATCTATAAGATGTTACAAATTAATCAATTCTTGGGTACATACCATAGAAAATTTTGTGGAAGATGAGACTGATCTTTGTAAGAAATCACAGGCTACCACTGTATGTGTGAGCCTGTCTTATCCAAAATCCCTGAAAAAGAGAGGAACAAATTCCTCCGTTTCCCCATAATATACACCAGTCAATTGACTATTCAGTCATCAACAAATCAACAGGAAAAAGCTATATTCTCTTAAAAGAAACAAAGTAATTGATACAAAAGATGTCATAAGAAAAATTTTATTTTTCATATTTTGTATATCAAAAAGTCACATAAATACACACCTATTTTAATAAAAATAACTCCACTTACAAAAATGTGTATTACATATACTTCATATATTTGAGAAAATTCAATTTGTCTGCTCTTTCTCCCAAAGGAGGCTTATATAAGTTTTATCTATTAAAATGGAATTCATTTTTAGTAGCACATTAACCAGATGTTATGCTAAGCTATTTCTGCATAATTTAGAAACTAAATTGGCTCCTTACACATATGTTAGTGATTCAAGGCCAATTTTCTCAATGTTAATCAGAAGATATTATCATTGATAGCACCAGATGTTGCAACAAAAAATTCTAAGGGTCAGAGTTAATCTTGATTTTAATATTAGTGTGTGTCTGTGAGTGTTTAGGGATAGTTGACTTTCTACCTCCTCAAAAAGATGGTAAAGTAGCAAGCAGAGATCATCTGTATATGTGTGCTGTATATATCAAGAATTAGCCACAGCATACACAGTGCTGCCAAAAAGAATGCATTACTTAACCAATACTTATAAAGGAGCTGAATTGTGTATAATAGCACTTCAATCCTAGAACATTTTTTTCCAGCCATTGTTAAGTACCCCCATTTTGTTAGCTCATTAGCTTCATTACATGACTAATTTTAAGTATATTAAGATAGTCTGAATGGTGTTCTATATTTTTAAGAAGTCATTCCCTCTAAACTCCTTGAGCACACACCCCTAAATATGTTCACATTTTATTAATTATGCATTATATACACATACTCCTATAGTGGTCAGAACCACAAACTCAGGAGACAGACTGCTTACATTTGAACTACAGCACTGCCACTTCTTAACTCTGTAACTTTGGTTAAGCGATTATATCAATAGGTGCCACTCTTATCCTCATCCTAAGAGATGGGTAATATTGGTACCTACTTCATAGCATCATTGTGAGGATTGAATTGTTTAATACATGTTAAGCTTACAACAATGTTGTGTGTATACTAATAATACCACTTAATAAGTGAGGACTTTATTGTTATTATTTCTATATAAAATATATATTATTGCATTATAAACAATTCCCCATATAGAAAAGAATAAACATTATTCACATACATGTACACTCATGCACACATATTATATATGCATGTGTGTATATATATATATACAAACATAAATACAGAAAGAAACAGGGAGGAAAGAAGAAAGAGAAGGAGGAAGAGGAGAAGGAACAGATAGAAAGAAAGAGAAGGTCTAATATTCTCTTTCCACAATCTTATGTACCTTTAGGGTGACTGCAGCCAAATCTGAAGACAATCCTCACAGTCCTAATCATTGTGTTGAATCACATTTGTACACTGTTTTTGGCCCCAAGGTAACTGACAAGTTACATGCTTTTAAGAATAATCAGAATAACAACCTTTTGTGTATGAAGGTTTCTTCTAGAATTTTCTCACTTTGGTTCACTTTTGCCAATTACAAACTTTTTGCAGATCCTGTCCTCACTCCTCTGCCTCTTGAATTCTTTTAATCTTGCTGCCAATACCAAAGTTCCTGATAGATGTTTTATTAAAAGTCTCCAAATCTTGAGAAAATCCCATTATTACTTTATTACAACTTGGAGAAGCCACTGTAGTTATAATGAACCAAGATTCCCTTGATCTGTTTTCACCTATGTTTGAAGAGTCATCCACTTGATCTTCTGCAGTGGTACAGTTCCTAGTTGTCTCCTAGCAGGAGAAAGTGCCATAAACTGTTCAAGTGGGTGTGGATATGCTGATACTTAGCTTTGATTGCTTTGTTCTTCTGCACCAATTCTTGTCAATGGATAGACTGTCTGAGAATTTAGGCAGTACTAAGAAATATGTGCCTGCCTCCACATATCCTCAGTTTAGCCCCAAATTACTCAACTAAAGTTTAAAAAATCATTTCAGATGTTGAATTTATACAAAAAGATCTATTATGTGTCAGATACCATCATCTGTTAAGAATACAGTTATGACAGAAATAGTCTAGGCTTTCATCTGAGAACGCATAGGACAGACTTGTGCTTGTATTTCAGCCTGTTCTCAGTGGGAGTGAGAGCGAATGAAATGCAGTGCATACACTGGAAAAAAAGATCTTTTAACTGTTCATCCTACTTTGTGTGCCTCGGGACGAAAGCCGTTAAAATTGCAGCTTTATCCTTGGTGTAAGAAAATCTGTGAATCTGGATTATATTATTAATATCTTCCTTCCTGGAATAATTGATTTTCTTGAATTTAATTATTACCTTGGTTTCTAAGACTCCTTGTAGGGCTTATTGCTTGGAATAGCTTTGTTCCTTCTGTGTTTCCGGTATGTTTTCTATCCTTGATAATGAGAATTGTAAAACAGGCTGTATTTTTACTAAACACTAGGTCTCAAGGAAGGTTGGAACTAAATTTAAAACTCAGCTACAGCAAATACCTTGAACATTATGATCTTTTTATCAGTGCAATTTTCAGTTGCCTGCCCCCCACCACCCCTTGCATCTATCACAAAACCCATATCATACCTTATTATTTGTGTTTTCTCTGTACCTATTATGCTTTTATTTGTGTTAAGATTTTGTGTTTGAAGTTTTATATATAAAAGAATGGGGATTGTATTATATTGTAATCTATAAACATCACAAAAGTTCATAATAGGATTTTTCCTTTTTTTAGTTAGCTTACTTCATTTAAAACAAGTAGAAAAACAATAAAGCCCCTTGACTCTCATGAGTCTTCTGTTGGTTTAACATTCTGAAATCATGTTTTCTTAGCATCTATTTTTATGATGAATGCAAGAATTAATGCAAACAGATGACTCTTTGAGGAATAGGATTGAAACTATCACAACGTGGGACTTTATCAACAATTCCAGTGATCACTTTGACTTATTCCTCCTGTACTGTTCTAACCCCCATAGTCCCTTAGCTAGTTTAAACAAGGTTCACTGAGGCCCTGAACAATTTAAATAATGGAAATCCTGGGAGCTGGTGTCTCCATAGCTTTAAAGATGTGTTTGCTATTCCTGTTGGAATCTATTATCCCTGCCAGGACACAGGCTTTCTAGATGGTTATTTTGACTCTTTTTATGATACATCATTTAAAAGAAAAACTAGAAAGTATATTCATTTTTATTTACTATTTTACTTACGTTCATTTTATATACTCACTAAGTATCAACTAATATTCTAAACATTTTACACATGCTTTCCAATCTAATTCTCATGACAATCATGTGAGGAGGTTTTTGCCATGATTCTCAGATTACAGAAGTGTAGTCTGAGACAGAGAGAGGCTATTGCCCCAGTTACATAACCAGTAAATGGTAAGAGTCTATTTAGATGCCAGTTCTTATGGTCCAAGGTGCATCTTCAGCTCAGCTTCCTCTCCAGAAGGAATGAACACCCCAGGAATTACCACATTCACAGACAGAGAAAAAGGGAAATTTGATTCTGTACAAGTAGTTTTGTACAGTCATTATGGGCCAAGATAGGAAGACTGGGTCTCAACTGTGCAGTGGGACATGTGGTGTTCAGAGTTCTGTGTACTCCACAACCAGTTTTCCCATTACTAACATCTTATGTTACTATACTTTTTTATAATTAATGAACCAATATTGATACATTCAGATCAGTTCAGTTCAGTCGCTCAGTCGTGTCCGACTCTTTGCGACCCCATGAATCGCAGCACACCAGGCCTCCCTGTCCATCACCATCTCCCGGAGTTCATACAGACTCACATCCATCGAGTCCATGATGCCATCCAGCCATCTCATCCTGGGTCGTCCCCTTCTCCTCCTGCCCCCAATCTCTCCCAGCATCAGAGTCTTTTCCAATCAGTCAACTCTTCGCATAAGGTGTCCAAAGTACTGGAGTTTCAGCTTTAGCATCATTCCTTCCAAAGAAATCCCAGGGTTGATCTCCTTCAGAATGGACTGGTTGGATCTCCTTGCAGTCCAAGGGACTCTCAAGAGTCTTCTCCAACACCTCAGTTCAAATGCATCATTAGCTAAATTTCATACTTTATTCATTTCTTTCTCACTTTCACCTTATATCCTTTTTCTGTCCCAAGATCCCATCCAGGATATCTCATTACCTTTAGTCAATATGTCTTTTTAGGCTTCTTTTGTCTGTAACAGTTTCTCATATTTTCCCTTGTTTTGATGACCTAATCCAATTTGAGGAGTACTGGTTAGGTATTTTCCAAAATGCCTCTAAAATGGAATTCATCTGATATCTTCTCATGATTAAACTGAAGTTATCTCTGTTCAAGAGAAAGACCACAGATGTAAAATATCATTTTCATTTCATAATGTCAAGGGTATATGCTATCAGCATGATTTAACCACCATTAATACTGAATTTTATCACATTGCTAAGACAGTGTTTCTCATATTTATACATCATAAAGTGACTCTTTTTGTCCCCATTTCTGTTACTTTGGGGAAAGAAGTCACCATGTATAGCTGATACTTAAGAAGTGAAGAATTATATTCTAACTCCTTGAAGGCAGGATATCTATGTAAATTATTTAAAATTCTCTTGCACAAGAGTTTATTTATTCTTTCCCCATTAATCATTTATCTATATCATTGGGAGTTATGGATATTTATTTTATACTTTTGGTTATAAAGCAAAACTATTTGTTTTGTTGTCCAAATTATTTTAGCTTTGGCAGTTAGGAGCTTTTTTGGTTTCAGTTGGTTCCAGTATATTTTTGACATATAACATTATTGTGAGGAGTTTATTTTGTTTTTTTGAGTACTTTCTCAATTTTTGCACTATAAGATTCTCTTGTGTATTTCCTGTCCTATTCCCAGAATCTGCCTTCTCTCCAAGGAGCTCTGGTACTCTTCTTGGGCATGCAAGCGTGCTAAATCACTTCAGTCATGTCTGACTCTTTGCAATGCTATGGACTGTAGCCCTCCAAACTCTGCCCATGGGATTCTTCAGGCAAGAATACTGGAGTGAGTTGCCATTTCCTTCTCCAGGGGATCTTCCCGACCCAGGGATGGAACCCACATCTCTTACATCTCCTGTATTGGCAGGCAGGTTCTTCCCTACTAGCACCCCATAGGAAGCCCACTCTTATTGCATTAAAAAACAATATTTAACCAGTAGGAATATTTACAGCTACTCTTGGGATGTCATTATTTATAGTCCAACTCAGCTAACAAAGGAAATGTATGTGTTTGTAGGGACCCTGGTGTATATACATATAAGCATAAGCATCTATATTTAACTACCTGCAAATATCTTAAAACATGGATTCATTCTGATATCTACAACTGTAATGCATATCTACCTGGATCATTCTGGACTCATTTCCTGGAAATTCTCACACAAGAGGAAACCTAAATCTCACTATCATTTATCAATTAATTTCATTGTTTAATCCCAGTGTCATAATTCTTAAATCGCCCTTTAAGAGAAAAACCTTGGCCAACTAGAGTACAGTGTCTGTGACTGTAGTCTTACAGACTCCATTTATTTCCAAAAATTACTAAGGACAACATCTTTTTAACCCTACCTCTTCAGTGGCATTTTTCATATATTTATAATGCACTAGATTGCTTTCTTATATTCTTCATACCCTGCTGGAAATCCCAATGCCTTAACTGATTTTTTAAACGTATACATTAAGGTTCACTCTTCATACTTAAAAGTTCTCTGTGTTTTGACACTGGACTAGTGTCATGTGTTCCCCCATTACAGTATCATGTAGAATATTTCCCCTCCTTAAAAGAAGTCCCCTCTGCTTCACCTATTCGACTCTGTCCCTCTCCCTCTGAACCCCTGGGAACCATTGATGCATTTACCCTCTCTAGTTTTCTCTTTTATGGAATTTAATATAATTGGAATCATGTAATACACAGCCTTTTCTGACTAGTTTTTTTTTCACATAGCATATGCATTTATGATTCATTGGTATATATATTTATTATTTTCTAATTATGAAATAAAGTAGAATTTATAATCTTTTAATGGGCCATGTTTTTGGTGTTGTATCTAAAAACTGAAAACCAGAGGGAGTTTCTTCACTTTTTCCCTCCCAGTTTTATAGTTTTTTTTTTTTTAATTTTTATTTTATATTGGAGTATAGTTTTTATCTTTTATTCTAGACTATTATCTATTGGAGGTTAATATTTGTGAAAGGTATAAAGCCTATTTCTAGGCTTAATGTTCTGCCTTTGAGTGTCCAATTGTTTCACCATCATTTGTTGCGAATATCATTCACATTCACTCTGTATTGGACTGTCTTTGCTTTTGTTTCAAAGATCAGCTGACTATTTACATGGACCTGTTCCTAGGTTCTTGATTCTGTTACATTGATTTATGTGTCGATACTTTCACTACTACACATGCTGCCTTTTTAATGGTAGATTTATAGTACAATTTGAAATTGAATAGTAGGTGTCTTGCAACTTTATTTTTCAGGCAAGTCTTTTTATGCTGATGCAAAGGTGATATATTAATAGAAAAATCGAAACGCAAGACATCTAAGAAATATCTGCTTATATTATGTCTGCAGACCTATCACTTGCTAATATAAATTAAGTGGCCAAGTTCAGGAGCAATAGAAAGTGAAACATACTTCACCTCTTGATAGAAAAAAGGTCCTTAATCACCCAAGAGCAATAAATATCCCTAGTGATTAAATATTGTGTGATGAAATAGAGTAATGAAAACTTGCTTTCATGAATTAACTCTACTATATTCCACTACAGTTTTCTTACTACATTACTTTTGCAGCTTGATTTTCTTCATAGCACTTACTGCTAGCTTATATTATCTTTTAATATTTATATGTGATTTTCTGTATTTTGACTGTAACATAAGCTCCATGAAGGGAGGAAGTTATCTTTCTTATCTATAACTCTAGAGCACAGAGAAGTAATTTTTTATATCAAACATAAGTGAATATTTGTAAAATAAGGGAAGTAGTAAATTCATTCTGATAATACATAGTAATATTTACAATACATATTTTTAATCAGGTTTCAATTTTGATACCAGGCATATAAGCCATAGGCTTCTCTGATGGTTCAGATAGTAAAGAATCTGCCTGCAGTACCAGAGACCTGGGTTCAATCCCTGGGTTGGGCAGATCCCCTGGAGAAGGGAATGGGCACCCGCTCCAGGATTCTTGCCTGGAGAAGTCCATGGACAGAAGAGCCTGGCAAGCTTCTGTCCATTGTGTCGCAAAGACTCAGCCACCACTGAGTAACTAACACTTTTGCTTTCATAAAAACCTCCTTAGGCTGGTTCTATTCCTGATATCTGAAAGGAAAAGTGACAATTTAAAGACAAATTAGTTGTAGACAAGAGCAGAAAGATAAAAGAGAAGCATAAATTAAGAAGACAAATGAAATAGCCTCCCTTCTCACATGTTTCTCCTGGACTTCTCTGTAGCGTCTTTTACTGGGCACAGCTGCCTCATGGACATTCTTTTGTCGTTATTACCTGGGACACTCTTTTGATCTCGTGTGTCTGCCCACCTATTCATTGCTTCTCACCCTACTCACTATTCCACAGCTTGAAAATTTCATAGTGCATTCTGCTCTGATTTTCTTTATACCTTCTTTTCAGTGGCCACATTCATACACACAGGTTTTGCTATGCTTCACTTAACACATTTATTAATTTCTACCTAATAACACATTTTTATTCCTGAATTCCAGAATTTCACTTCTGACAGAAAGCTGGTTACTTGCCCCTGAAAAAAAGAAAAACAAAAATGCCTGCACCCTCAGTTTCAAGTCCAAGCTTGTCTGAATTCCACAATTCTGCCTCCCTCACACACAAGTATGCTCAGCTCAGTTATTCAGTTGTGTCCAACTCTTTGCAACCCTATGGACTATAGCCCGGCAGGCTCCTCTGTCCATGGGGATTCTCCAGGCAAAAATACTGGAGTGGGTTGCCATGCCCTCTTCCAGGGGATCTTCTTGACCCAGGGATCAAACCTGCATTTCTTAAGTCTCCTGTACTGAGGCAAGTTCTTTACCACTAGTGCCACCTAGGAAGCCCCAAATACCTCCTCATTTACACCAACACTACAGCAATCATTAAGCCCTGCAAGTTCCAGCACTGGAATATCTATGATGGTTGTTTCCGTCTTACCATTTGTTTTGCTTCCTCAATTAAGCTGTCTCATCTACATAACAAAATGATTTACTAATTGTCAAATGGCTTTCCTCACTGTCAGATTCAGTATTTCTTGAGCAGTCTTAACCCCAGTTTTGAGACTTTAGGTTAGAAAGAGCTGAAAGCTTCCTAGTCTTTACTGAGAATGTAATACATTTCTCAAACTGTAGCTTAAATTCCTCTAGGATCTCCTTTCTAGTTTTTCTATGACTATCTCTAATTAGGTGTCAGTTATGCATGTGTTTAGTTTGGCATATGTGTGTACTAAATCATCTCAGGAGTGTCTGACTGTGCAACCCCACGGATGATAGCCTGCCAGTCTCCTCTGTCCATGGGATTCTCCAGGAATGAATATTGGAGTGGGTTGTCATTTCCTTCTCCCTTAAGTTTGGAGAAAGCACCAGTCTGCACATCTATGCAAAGTGCATTCCTTATATGTACACTACACTTCATTAAATGGTTAAAGAGTGACCATGGAAAGGGTGAAAGGGGATATGTTAATTAAGGCATTTCTACCTTCCTGTATTACTCAGAAAGACACTAAAACTATGGTTTATATTTAGCTCTAATTAAGACACTCATGCTTTTTATATATTGATATTTTATATTTACTCCTTAAAGAAAAAGAAGAAAATTATAAGTTCCAAGTTAGTAAAAATTAAAAGAATCAAACAATATTCAAAGAAATAAAAGCCTAGTGAGGAAAACTAAATAGAAAATGTCATATATAAATCAAAGCTACTAATGACAACAGCAATAAAAAACTATTATAAGATGTGTGAGTTCTTTAAAAAGAAATATTGATCAATACTCAAAGGGTATAAACAATGCAGTAATTCTTAAAGTATATGGAAGACCTGAGTAAACATGAAAAGATTTAAATTCATAGAGAGGAAGTTTAGATTTTATAAAAATATAAATTTTAACCCATTCATCAGTAAATTCAGTTTATTGGAACTAGATAAACTACTTTGGGAAATTGTCAGTATCTATCTAAGCTGGACATATGTATAATGTATGGCTTAGTGATTCCATTCTGAAGTGTGTATGTGTTTGTATGTGTGTGTATAGACTCATATACATACAGACATATATTTATTAGAGGAAGTCATCAAGAGGATATGATGGCTAGTTGACTGGCAAGCTGGATCTGATCACCTGGAGTCTCCACACCCTCCCCTGTCCTTGGGATATACATTCTGCCCACTCTTTCCCACAGTGGAAGCCATTTCAAGAAGGAAGCCTCAAGAAAGGATGTATTGTTGAGATCATCTGGATGGTATATGACTGAACCTCACTAACACCTCTTTGTAAACTTTTAAATGATTCCTGCTGGCCGATGCAGAGATATACTCCTCTTGCAGTTGCCCAAGACAAGACTCTTCTATTACCCTGCTTATCAAACCTGCCACCTACCAGTATGGAGCGGTCTGACTCTTTCTTCAGTCCCTCCTTGCTCTCTGAGTTTGGGAGCCAGTTTGCAAACAGACACATGCATACTGATATATGTATGTACACATACATATACTTTTGCCTCTACATGTAAATCCCACTCCTAAGTATATACTTATATACATGTGAAACAGAAATGTGTGCATATGCAAGCTAAAAATACAAGTATACACTGAACAGTATTATACATAACTATATTATTAATAATAGAAATCATAAATGTCTATACAAAATTAAATGAATAAAGAATATATCAATATAAATAAAAGTATATCAGTTGAAATAAAAAATTTATGACTACATGGAAATGTATGGAAGGATTTGCAAATTACAATATTGACCAAATGTGATAGCTACAAATAGTAAATACCAAATCATTTTATATATTAAGTCATGAAATAGAAAAAAAAGTAATCTCTTGTGTTAAATGTCAAGATGGTGTTTAATTTTGAGAGCAAGTAGATAGTGGAAGGAGTCATGGAGGAATATTCTCATGGTGTTTATGTTTTACTTTTTCATTTGAATGGTTGCCACATGTGATTATTTTGGATAAGTCATTGAGGAGCACACTAATTCTCTCTTAAAAGTTTCAGTTAAAACATTATGAAAAAAAAGATGCTCAACCCCAGCAGAAATGTGAAAAATATGAGTCAAAATAATTGGCAAAAATTAAAAACTTTGATGACATGTTTCTGGTCAGGATACTAGAGAATGTATGCATGCTCAGCCATGTCCAACTCTTTGTGACCCTATGGGCTGTAGCCTGCCAGCCTCCTCTGTCCATGGAATTCTCCAGGCAAGAATACTGGAGTGGGTTGCCACTAAGTGCTGAGTCCTCCAGGAGATCTCCTTACCAGGGTTCTAACCCACATCTCCTGCATTTCAGGCAGATTCTTCACCACTTGAGCCATCAGGGGAGCCCATTCTAAGGAATAAATAATCACAAAACACTCTTATGTGGTATAACCACTCTGAAGAGCAAAGAGGGAGGAAAAGGCATTTGCAGTTTTCATATATGTCCAGACAATTGTACAGCAATATTAATGGCAGCAATGTTTAGAATAAGAAAAAAACAGATAGTCATTCAAGTATCTTTCAGTGAGAAGACAAATAAATTTGGAATATTTTCTTTTTCCATATAAAGAAATTGTATACAGAATTTAAACCTAATGAAATTAATATATATACACCAACACAGAAAAATCTCAAGTAGGAGAAGGCAGTGGCACCCCACTCCAGTACTCTTGCCTGGGAAATCCCATGGACGGAGGAGCCTGGTAGGCTGCCATCTATGGGGTCACACAGAGTTGGACATGACTGAAGTGACTTAGCAGCAGCAGCAGGTCATGTTGATTAAAAAATAGCTTGCAGAATATTTATAGTAAGTTAATATTTAACAACATATTAAAGACCCAGATATCTTAGGATCCAAATCTCTTTCAATCTGTGGGCACAGAAAATGCTTACACATTAGAAAATAAGGGAATGACTAAGTGCTGAGTCCCAAGGCTGATCTAACTCTGAAAGAAAATTATGTGTGAGATGACTTAGTTAAGAAATATTTCATTAAAGAAGAAGGAACTAGACTTCTTTGGAATTAGATTTAGCCATGAAAAGGGAGGAATAAGGAATAGGGATGAACAAAGGTAAAGGAAAAATATCTCTTAACTTGATCATCTTTAATTCACAGCTATTTCTCCTTCCTTCTTCCCATTTGTGACTTTCTCCTCCCCAGATTCACCTCCTTCCTGTCCTAGCTCTTCCACTGAATGACTGGTATGTACATTTTAAACTTCTTTATGCCTCAGTGCAAAATGGAGTCTGCTTCATAAAGCTCATGCAAAGGGTAGATGATGTGATAAATGTCAAGTACTTAGAACAATGGAAAGAGCTCAATAAACTTGTAGTTACTTTATTATTAGTAAATGAGATCATAAGAATTGCCCCTCTGTGATAACACTTCTTTCTTAAACTTTGGAGCTTACCTTCATTTTTGCTATAGTGAATGAATTCAAGGAAATTTCTCGAAGTTGTTCATGGAGCCCATAAACTTTGGCCATAAAGCTGGAAACAATTGCTGTGCCTACTTCAGATGGGCAAAAACTATTGTTTGATGAAGTATCTGCTCATGTCTTTCTGTCATGTTTACAAGATATTTTCACCCTTTTTAGTTGTATACCTCCTAAGAATGTTGTATTTGCACTTTAAACACATTAAATAAATAAAAATATTTAATGAAAACATTTAAACTTTCCAGCATACTTATCAGCACCTCTCTATATCTGTAATTTTAACCTCTAAATAAAATAATTAAAAATGACTTTAGTTTACTCAAGTTATTTAATTGTTTGTTGGGTAGTACCTTGTGAATTATAGTTTGCCTTAGCTAATAGGACAGTAAAAACATCATTAGTGTAGAAATCTTGATTACCCAGAGGTTACCTAGGTTATCTGTATTTACTGAATTTTTCTGGTCAGTTCACTTCAGTCGCTCAGTCTTGTCCAACTACTTGCGACCCCAGGAGCTTCAGCATGCCAGGCTTTTCTATCCATTACCACCTCCCAGAACTTGCTCAAATTCATGTCCATCGAGTTGGTTATGCCATCCAACCATCTCATCCTCTGTTGTCCCATTTTTCTCCTGCCTTCTATCTTTCCCAGGGTCGAGGTCTTTTCCAATGAGTCACTTCTTTGCACCAGGTAACCAAAGTATTGAAGCTTCAGCTTCCAGTGAATATTCAGGACTAATTTCCTTTAGGATTGACTGGTTTAATATCCTTGCAGTCCAAGGGACTCAAGCGTCTTCTTCAACACCACAGTTCAAGGCATCAATTCTTCGGTGCTCAGCTTTTTTTATTATACTTTAAAAATTTAGAAAACATTTGACTCTCATACCAACTTTGCCAGAAAAGTTCACATTTCACATTGACTGAATCATTTATAGATAATGAACTTAAAACACAGTGAAGTGAGACAACTTACACAGACTCATAAGACCTGAGAGGTGTGAAATTCTAGCTCTTTCTGCCTCAGTCACTACCTAACAGGATAGTGTGAAACAGCACAGTCATAACTGCATACATAAATGCACACATGAATTGTAAATGAACAGCAATAACAATTTGATTAGTTCTAACTAAATCTGGAAGGACCTAACAGATCTTCTAAAAACAGAGCCACCATGTTAAATGACTCTCCAGTGTTCATACAATTATTTTAATAATAGAAATAAAGTAAGTTTAAAGTCTTCCAATCCCCATTGCCCACCATTGCGCCATAGCCAGTGGCTGGTTTGCACAGTCATTGTGGGGAATGTGTGCAATCACTTAAAGAGTTAAAAGTAAAATTAGTTCTGCTATATATTGATTTCCATTTTATAGAAACTTAGGAGTTAGGGTCATGGATGACTTATTCCAACACAAATGGTATTTTTTAGCCATAACTTAAAAAATAAACAAGCTGTTGTCTCTCCCAGATGAAAATCCTCCATTCTAAGATTTCTCTTTTGGCTATTACATTGGTTCTGGAACTACTGTTCACATTAGACATGTCTGCAGCACAAGAAAATTTAATATGTGAATTTAAAATTTGTTTATACTATTTATGATAGTTTATACTATTTATGATAGCTTATAAGATACACATGCTCTAAAGCACACATTGCAGCTTTATTCTAGTTTGAATACAAATTTGCTTATAAAATTTAAAATATAGAACAACATGAAAACTCTTCTTAAGCATCTGATTTAAAACAATCTTATTTCAGACAATGTTTTTCTCTGGATATATGCCCAAGAGTGGAATTGAAGGATTATATGGTAGCTCTATTTTTATCTTATTAATGAACATCCATACTGTCTTCATAGTAGCTGTACCAATTTACATTCACACCAACAGTGTGGAAGGGTTCCCTTCTCCCCATACCCTCTTCAGCATTTGTTGTTCAAGAATTTTTTGATGATAGTCATTTTGACTGATGTGACGTGATATCTCATTGTAGTTTTGATTTATATTTCTCTATTGATTAGTGATGTTGGATACCTTTTCATGAAAGGATGCATGCACCCCAATGTTCATTGCAAAGCTGTTTGCAATAGCCAAGATATAAATGTCCATCAAGAGAGGAATGGATAAAGAAGATGTGGTACTTATATACAATAGAATATTACTTAGCCATTAAAAGACCTTCTAGAACTAACACCAAAAAAGATGTCCTTTTCATTATAGGGGGCTGGAATGCAAAAGTAGGAAGTCAAGAGATACTTGGAGTAACAGGCAAATTTGGCCTTGGAGTACAAAATGAAGCAGAGCAAAGGCTAACAGAGTTTTGCCAAGAGAACACACTGGTCATAGCATACACCCTCTTCCAACAACACGAGAAGACTCTACACATGGACAGCACCAGATGGTCAATACTGAAATCAGATTGATTACATTCTTTGCAGCCAAAGATGGAGAAGCTCTATACAGTCAGCAAAAACAAGACTGGGAGCGGATGGTAGCTCAGATCATGAATGCCTTATTGCCAAATTCAGACTTAAATTGAAGAAAGTCGGGAAAACCACTAGATCATTCAAGTATGACCTAAATCAAATCCCTTATGATTATACAGTGCAAGTGACAAATAGGTTCAAGGGATTAGATCTGATAGCGTCCCTGAAGTCTATGGACAGAAGTTCATGACATTGTACAGGAGGCAGTGATCAAGACCATCCCAAAGAAAAAGAAATGCAAAATGGTTTATCTGATGAGGCCTTACAAATAGCTGAGAAAAGAAGAGAAGCTAAAGGCAAAGGAGAAAGGGAAAAGTTCCAGGGAATAGCAAGGAGAGATAAGAAAGCCTTCCTCAGTGATCAGTGCAAAGAAATAGAGGAAAACAATAGAATGGGAAAGACTAGAGATCTCTTCAAGAAAATTAGAGATACCAAGGGAATATTTCATGCAGAAATGAGCACAATAAAGGACAGAAATGGTATGGGCCTAACAGAAGCAGAAGATATTAAGAAGAGGTGGCAAGAATACACAGAAGAATTACACAGAAAAAATCTTCATGACCCAAATGAAGTCTGGGTCACAATGGTGATCACCCACCTAGAGCCAGACATCCTGGAATGTGAAGTCAAGTGGGCCTTAGGAAGCATCACTGCAAACAAAGCTAGTGGAGGTGATAGAATTCCAGTTGAGCTATTTCAAATCCTAAAAGATGATGCTGTGAAAGTGCTGAGCTCAATATGCCAGCAAATTTGGAAAACTCAGCAGTGGCCACAGGACTGGAAAAGGTCAGTTTTCATTCCAATCCCAAAGAAAGGCAATGCCAAAGAATGTTCAAACTGTCCCACGATTGCACTAATCTCACATGCTAGCAAAGTAAAGCTCAAAATTCTCAAAGTGAGGTTTCAAAAGTACATGAACAGAGAATTTCCAGATGTTCAAGCTGGATTCAGAGGAGAGAGGAACCAGAGGTCAAATTGTCAACATCCATTGGATCATTGAAAAAGCAAGAGAGTTCCAGAAAAAATCTACTGCTTTATTGCCAGGGTCCAGCCCCGGTGGATCCAGGGTAATTTGAAGCAGGGACGGAGTTAGTGTCCTAAGAATTAATTGCTTAATTAAAGATATGGAGGGAGAGTAGAAAGAAATAGTGTAGTAGGAAAATACTAGTGGAGAAAAAGATGCTGAATAACTTGGTTTATGCAGAATACCAATAAAACCTCAAGACAAGAGATTTGCACCACGTACGTAGGCCACCGGTGCCCGCTTGAATAGTGGAGGGTGCCCCTCCTAGGGCTCCCTCTCGTGTGGGTCTTAGAAGCCAGGGCAAAGTTAGCAGGCTTGGCAAGCATCCATGCTCCAGATGGGAATTCAGTCAGAAGGGGAAAGAAAGAACGACACAGGGGAATCAGTCTTTCCAGAAACTGATCTGATTTCTTTATTTTCACGTTTGCTTATATACCTTTTGTTACACATAGAGACAAATGGAAATTTTAAAGTCACGTGGGGGTCAGCAGTCCTGACCTTTATCAAAATCAGGTGCTTCATATAAATGTATACAAAAAGGTCTTAGGGGTTTTACATCATCTTCTGGCCAGGGGGCCTGCTAACATTCTATGATCCTTTCTTTCTGATAACAGTCAGTCAACCAGAAACTTATTTTCCAGGGATGATTTTTCTTAAACCAGGCACCACCCTCCAAAGGTACCAGATAAAGTTGCATTCCTATAGGGTGAGGGTGTAGTGGGTTACAATTAAGAAAGGAATTTACTTAGCCTAACGTTAACATGCTTAATCTTAAAGGTTAATACTTATTTCTCCTATATGCTAGTTATATATTCATTAACATATATAAGGGCAGGGGATCTAGCAGCAAACATTGGCCCAATAAATGAAAAACGCTTCACCAATATAATTCCTAGTCAACCCTCTATACTAATAATTTCTAACTTCCTAAAAAAATCTGTCTTTAGAAAGTTTAAAACATCTCGTGCCTCTCACGGGTGGGAGGCTGTAAACAATCATATGCGGCCGGACGAACCTGTTCAGGCAGGCTAGATAACCTTCAGAGGAGTTTGTAAGTTGAAACACTCTTATCACACCCAGGAATTTTTATTAACCGGAGCTGTAGGTTAACTCCTTCTCCGAGAGAGGTGGTGGGGGACAGCCCCTGTAAAGTCAGAGGTGTAGGTGAGAGCATGAAGCAGCAAAGTAGGCAGACTCTGGTTTTGGGGGTAGATGCTCAGGAACAGGGGGTTTCCTGAGGCTCGATCCCGCCTTTGTGTATGCTGAAGCCTCCTTCCTCACGACCTTTGCCATGGGCGGAGTTCCTCATGCTGGCTCCCGGCACTTTATTGACTATGCCAAAGCCTTTGACTGTGTGGATACAGTAAACTGTGGAAAATTCTTCAAGAGATGGGAACAACAGATCACCTGACCTGCTTCCTGAGAAATCTGTATGCAAGTCAGGAAACAACAGTTGGAACTGGGCATGGAACAATGACTGGTTCCAAATTGGGAAAGGAGTGTATCCAGGCTGTATATTGTCACCCTGCTTATTTAACTTATAGGCAGAGTACATGATGCAAAATGCCAGGCTGGATGAAGCACAAGCTGGAATCAAGATTGCTAGGAGAAATATCAATAACCTCAGATATGTGCATAATACCACCCTTAAGGCAGAACATGAAGAAAAACTAAAGATCCTCATGATGAAAGTGAAAGAAGAGAGTGAAAAATTTGGCTTAAAACTCAACATTCAGAAAACTAAGATCATGGCATCTTGTCCCATCACTTCATGGCAAATAGATGGGGAAATAATGGAAACAGAGGCTGACTTTCTTGGGCTCCAAAATCACTGCAGATGGTGACTGCAGCCATGAAATTCAAAGATGCCTGCTCCTTCGAAAAAATCTATAACTAGCCTAGAGAGCATATTAAAAAGCAGAGACATTACTTTGCCAACAAAGGTCCACCTAGTCAAAGCTATAGTTTATCCAGTACTCATGTATGGATGTGAGAGTTGTACTATAAGGAACTATAAAGAAAGCTGAGTGCCAAAGAATTGATGCTTTTGAACTGTGGTGTTGGAGAAGACTCTTGAGAGTCCCTTGGACTGCAAGGAGATCAAATCAGTCAATCCTAAAGGAAAATAGTCCTGAATATTCATTGGAAGGACTGATACTGAAGCTGAGAATCCAATATTTTGGCCACTGATGTGAAGAACTAACTCTTTTGAAAAGACCCTGATGCTGGGAAAGGTTGATGGCAAGAATAGAAGGGGACAACAGAGGATGAGATGTTTGGATGGCATCACTGGCTCTATGGACATGAGTAGTTTGAGCAAGTTTCTGGAGTTGGTGAAGGACAGGGAATCCTGGTGTCCTGCAGTCCATGGGGTCACACAGAGTCGTATATCACTGAGCAACTAAAGTGAACTGAACTGACTGAACTAGCCATTAAAAACTGAAAATTCCATTTCTATCAACATGAATGGACCTAGAGATTGTCATACTCAGTGAAGTCAGACAGAGAAAAAGAAATATGATATGATATTGTTTATAAGCAGAATCTATAAAGCAATGACACAAATGAACTTATTTACAAAACAGAAACAGACTCATGGATTTAGAGAAAGAATTTATGGTTATGGTATGTCGGGGAGGGATAGTTAGGATGTTTGTGATTGATATGTACACGTTGCTATATTCAATATGGATAATCAACAAGGATATACTTTATAGCACATGGAACTGTGCTCAATATTATGCATGCATGAGTGCTCACTCTTGTCTGACTGTTTGCAACCCCATGACTGTAGCCAGCCAGGCTCCTCTGTCCTTGGGATTTTCCCAGCAAGAATATTGGAATGGGTTGCCATTTCCTTCTCAAGGGGATGTTCCAGACATAAGGATTGAACCCATGTCTCCTGTGTCTTCTGTATTGGGTGAGTGGATTCTTTATCACTGAGCCACCTGGGAAGCCTGCTCAACATTGTGTAACAGCCTGAATGGGAACAGAATTTGAAAAAGAATAGATACACACGTTTGTATAACTGAATCACTGTATGTACACCTGAAATTATCACAACATTGTTACTCAATTACACTTCAATATAAAATAAAAAGTTAAAAAATAGATATTAAATAAAACAATCTCAGTACATTTCTCTTTGATTTACTGGCTGCCTTCTATTTGCCAATCACTGCTGAAGGAAATAGATGAAGTCTGCCCAAATAAGTATCTGTATGCATGCTAAGTCACTTCAGTCATGTCCAACACTTTGTGACCCTATGGACTGCAGCCTGCCATGCTCCCCTGTCCGTGAGATTCTCCAGACAGGAATACTGGGGTGGGATGCCATGCCCTTCTTCAGGGGATCTTACTGACCCAGGGATTGAACCCACGTATCCTTTGGCTCCTGTACTGCAGGCAGATTCTTTGCCAGTGGGCCACCAGGGAACCCCAACAAAGTACCTTCCCCCTCATATAAATTATATCCTATGGGACAAAATTGCACAGTAAATACACAAATATTTTTGATAAAGCAGAGTGATAAGGAGTTCTATAAAAGACATCAACTAAAAAGAAGGGAAGTCTCATAGACTGTAAAGTAGTAAGCAAGGGTGAGACAGCCATGTGAATTATAGCAGCAAGAGCATTGCAGGCAGGAGAATAAGAGGCTCTGAGTTAGGAGTGAGATTACTGTGTTTGGTGAACAGGGAAAAAAGGGATAATATGGTCAAGGACAGAGTGAGTAAAAGATAACATTAGAAAAATGGTTGGGATCTGATTATACAGGCATTTTGATAATTGCATCTGATTTTAATATTTAATTTATTTAATTCCTAATTTTTATTTAAATTATTTTATGCCATTTAGTATTAATTGCTAAGCAGATTGGAAGGATTTAATGTTTTGGTGTGGGATATGGAGGTCATTCAAAAGACGAGACTGCCCAAGGAAGGGGAGCAGGTTGCAAATCCAGGGTAAATTAGATTGTATGAAGTTTACAGCACATATCATCAGATGGCATTTGATACTGGTGAATTTCAAGGTAAACAGTGACCTATAGATTCAAACACTTTTACTTAACAGTATGAAATGGGCATTTTATTCTGTTATGTTGTATAATAGATGTTCAAATCCTGCCATAGGGACTGGGGTATGGCCCAGTGTTACAGAATCCATCTGCAATGCAGGAGATGCAGGTTTGGTCCCTGGGTCAGGAAGATCCCCTGGAAGAGGGCATGGCAACCCACTCCAGTGTTCTTACCTGGAGAATTCCATGGACAGAGGAGCCTGAAGGGCTACAGTCCGTAGGGTTGTACGGAGTCAGAAGGACTGAAGCGGCTTAGCACATACGTACACATAGAGATGTGGTAAGCCAAGCCTGAGTAGTGCATGTTGTTTGTTTTCAATATCTAAGTACAATGATATCTTTTTTCTTTAATCTATTCTTAAGATAGATCAATTAAAGCACAGAGGTTACAGCGTCTGCCTGCAATGCAGGAGACCTGGGTTCGATTCCTGGGTCGGGAAGATCCCCTGGAGACGGAAATGGCAACCCACTCCAGTATTCTTGCCTGGAGAATCCCAAAGATGGAGAAGCCTGGTGGGCTACAGTCCAGGGGGTTTGCAAAGAGTCGGATACGACTGAGCGACTTCACTTCCTATCGTATACCTTAGGATGGGCTTCCAAGGTGGTGCTAGTGGTAAAGAACCTGCCTGGCCAACACTGGAGACATAAAAGACCCAGGTTCAATCCTTGGGTTTGGGGGATTCCTTGGAGGAGGGCATGGAAACCCACTCTAGCATTCTTGCCTGGAGAATTCCATGGACTGAAGAGCCTGATGGGCTATAACCCATAGGGTTGCAAAGAGTCAGACATGACTGAAGCGACTTAACATGCACACAGGCGCATATCTTAGGACTGTTATAGACACAACTTTTTGATATGGGATGTTATAAGAGCCAAGGTTTACATATTAAAAAAAAAATATGTGGTCTTTGGACAAAAATAATCATCATTGTTCTCTGACCTGGCCATTTCATGTCTGGTTTTCAAAACACGTGTTTGGATCCTGTCCAGGACATGCTTGACTCTGTCACAGTAACTCTACCCCCTAATATCCCACAGCAATATACAAAAAGGAGAACATGTATAAATTACTCAGTGCCAGCTGACTGAGATCACTCCTGACATAGCAATCTGTGACTTTCTGGCCGGCTGTGAAGGAGAAGGGAGGTTTCAAAGTGATACCCACAGAAACAGTAATCTGATCTATGTAATGTTTCTTTGCCTGTGAAATAACATACAACTTTCTTTCACTGCCATAAAGACAAAAGAAAAAAATGCAGATCGATCGTGTATGTTAAATCATTCATTGAGAAAATCCTTTGAGTCCTTCTTTGTTTCAGAAACTGAGGTGGATGCTGATTTTACAGTGTTGAAACAGAGACGAGTTGTTTGTATTTATATCTATTAACAGAAAATACATTAATGATTATAGATGTAAAAAGGTACAAATGTTTTTTGAAAATCAATCAGTTCCTATGTGTTCTTCATTCCCTTTAGCATTCTCCCCAGCATGTTTCACCATGCTTCTATCCCATCATTTTTAGACTCTTACACTGTTTTAGACAACTTGACAAGGCAAAGTCAGTGAGAAGTAAAAGCACGTCTGTTCAATGTCTAATGAATGTCTAGTGACAATAGCAGCTGCTTCTATTACTACAGCTGTTCTTAAGGATTTTTTAAATTACATGCCAAACCTGATTAGAAACCTAATACTAGGGACTGGGATTGATCTCTGTCATGACTTGAACCCTGAAGAAGTTGGCTGTTTAAATGGAGAATTTGTTGTTGTTGTTCAGTCACCCAGTTGTGTGACCCCATGGACTGCAGCACTCCAGGCTTCTTTGTCCTTCACTGTTTCCCACGGTTTGCTCAGACTCATGTCCGTTGAGTCAGTGATGCCATCCAACCATCTTATCCTCTGTCACCCCCTTCTCCTCCTGCCTTCAATCTTTCCTAGCTTCAGGGTCTTCTCCAATGAGTGGGCTTTTCATACGAGGTGGCCAGGGTATTGGAGCTTCAGCTTCGGCATCAGTCCTTCCAATGAATATGCAGGATTTATTTCCTTTAGGATTGACTGGTTTGATCTCCTTGCAGTCTAAGGGACTCTCAAAAGTCTTCTCCAGCACCACAGCTAAAAAGCATACATTCTTTGGTGCTCAGCTTTCTTTACGGTCCAACTCTCACATCCATATGTGACTACTGGAAAAACCAGAATTTTGATTAGATGGACTTTTGTCGGCAAAGTGATGTCTCTGCTTTCTTTAAAATTAATTATTTTAATTGGAGGCTAATTACTTTACAATATTGTAGTGGTTTTTGCCATATGTTGACATGAATCAGCCATGGGTATACATGTGTTCCCCATCCTGAACCACCCCCCCCCCCACCTCCCTCCCCATCCCATCCCTCAGGGTCATCCCAGTGCACCATCCCTGAGTACCCTGTCTCATGCATCAAACCTGGACTGGTGATCTAGTTCACATATGGTAATACACGTGTTTCAGTGCTATTCTCTCAAATCATCCCACCCTTGCCTTCTCCCGCAGAGTCCAAAAGTCTGTTCTTTACATCTGTGTCTCTTGCTGTCTCGCATATAGGGTCATTGTTACCATCTTTCTAAATTCCATATATATTCGTATATATATGGTTGTCTCTCTGACTTAATTCACTCTGTATAATAGGCTCCAGTTTCACTTACCTCGTTAGAACTAATTCAAATGCATTCTTTTTAATAGCTGAGTAATACTCCATTGTGTATATGTACCACCACTTTCTTATCCATTCATCTGCTGATGGACATCTAGTTTACTTCCATGTCTTGGCTACTGTAAACAGTGCTGTGATAAACATTGGGGTACACGTGTCTCTTTCACTTCTGGTTTCCTTGGTGTGTATGCCCAGCAATGGGATTGCTGAGTCATATGGCAGCTCTATTTTCAGTTTTTTAAGGAATCTCCACACTGTTCTCCGTAGTGGTTCTACTAGTTTGCATTCCTACTAACAGTTTTAATATGCTGTCTAGATTCATCATAGGTTTTCTTCCAAGGAGCAAGCATCTTTGAATTTCATGGCTGTAGTCACCATCCACAATAGTTTTTGAGCCCAAGGAAAGAAAGTCCATCACTGTTCCATTGTTTCTCCATCTATTTGCCATGAAGTGATGGGACCTGATGTCATGATCTTTGTTTTTTGAATGTGGAGTTTTAAGCCAACTTTCTCATTCTTCTCTTTCAGCTTCATCAAGAGGGTCTTTAGTTCCTCTTCACTTCCTGCCATTAGGGTGGTGTCCTCTGGATATCTAAGATTATTGATATTTTCCCTGGCAACATTGATTCCAGCTTGAGCTTCATCCAGGCTGGCATTCACATTATGATATTCTGCATATAAATTAAATAAGTTTTACCATACTCTTTTCCCAATTTTGAACCAGTCCATTGTTCCATGTCTGGTTTTAACTGTTCCTTCTTGACCTGCATACAGATTTATTAGGAGACAGGTAAGGTGGTCTGGTACTCCCATGTCTTTAAAAATTTTCCACAGTTTGTTGTGATCCACACAGTGAAAAGATTTATTAAAAGATGCTAACAGATGGTGCTTTAGAAATCTACCCCTGGTACATTTTAAGCAGGGCTACAATTTGGTGCATTATTTTATCAAGCAGAGAAACTAGTCCTATGGTTTCAGTAATGCAGTGTGTGCAATAATAGGGTCATTTCTTTGCCCCAGATTGTGCTGGGGAGCCTCTGCCACCTTTTCCTTATCCCAAGCCCCCAACTTCCATGCCTGAATGAGTGCTAATGAGCCATTCAAGTTGCTCCCAAACTGCTGAGTTTTTCCCTGTTCCTTTATGTGCCTCTTTATTTTGGCACTTAGGATTTCACTTTCTTTCACTTGAGCTTAGATTTATATTTGGTTATATTCTATCAACATTTTGAAATATTTTTAAAGTGGGAGCTGGGAAGTAAAGAAGATCTTAAAGGACTGTCTGCCCTAGTTTATCCTGCCTTACTCAAAACTTATCCATGTGAAATTCTGAGTTATGGACTTTCACATGTAAAACTCTAACCATCACGTCAGGTTTACAGCTGTTTGAAAGGAGCAAATAATTGCTCAGTGTGAAGAGTCTTAGCATATTATTAATTTTTCATGTAAAAATGAGTGAATGCTAATAATTGCTATAATTTACTACCATCACATCAGATTAATTCCTGTCTTCCAGTAAGACTCTGAGGAAGTTGGAGTTAATAAGTATCAGAGTTTCATCAGAGACAACAAAATTCTACTACATAGGAAAACTGAGTGGGGTTTAGGATAATCCAAATAAAATGTATACATTCCTGAGGGAAGCATACTTAATAAGGTAGGTTGTTTTAGACAGAAAGTTGGCAGGTTTTTGTTTATCTGAATCTTTATCTCAAAATGATATAGTTATCACCTAATTAGTATGTTTCTCCTTAGCAAGTGATGAATTTCTCCACACTGATCATTCATTCAAACAAGTCTTTCCTAATGACAACTATAGTTTAGAAACTAGGTATTCACACAATTAATAGTGAGGCTATTGTGGTACAAAACTATACAAGGCAACTATTCTCTTCATTGTTGTTGTTCAGTCACCCACTCATGTCTGACTCTTCACTAGGGATTTAAAAACAAGTAGAGAAAACTTATAAATTCTTTTACAATTTGAAAGAAAGAATAATAACTTTAGAGTAGAGAATATCAGAGGAAACTTGCATAAATGATGGTCACATAGGCAACACTGAGGAGGTAAAATTTTACCTGAGACCTGAAGCCCAAGAAGGGCTAGAGTTGATGTCAAGTAGGCAATTGGATACAAGCCTCCTGGACTCAGAGGAAGTTGGGTAGGATGTATACGTTTGTGTCTGTGTAAATATGGGTAGTGGAGATTTTAGGTATGGATGAGATGGCTCAGAAAGCAGGAGTATAGACCAAGAAGGTACAATGGTCCAGGGCAGAGTTTTCAAAATCTGCTGCATTTAAAAGCCAAGAAGATGAGCCAGAGAACTGCTGCTGCTTCTGCTGCTGCTGCTGCTGCTGCTGCTGCTGCTGCGTCGCTTCAGTCGTGTCCGACTCTGTGCAACCCCACAGAAGGCAGCCCACCAGGCTCCGCCATCCCTGGGATTCTCCAGGCAGGAATACTGGAGTGGGTTGCCATTTCCTTCTCCAATGAGCCAGAGAACTAAGAGGACCAGAAGAGTGAGTCCTAGGAACCTTAGATTTAGGATTTGAAATTTTTCTTTCAAAAGTAGCATATTGGAAGCTGAGTGTAGATTAACCTGAGAGTTAAAATCCCTTGGGGGCACAATCTAAGGGGAGCCTCACACTTTCAAGGTTTTGCTTCCAGGAACTGTCCCTGCATCTTCCCAAGTCCTACAAGTTATAAGACTTCTTAGAAGAATTAGAACCTCTTAGATGTCTTGGAAGAATTAGGACTTCTTTGCAGAGAGTATATATTTGCTTATCCATGACCTTTGTTCGTTTCTCTTAAATTCATGTTTTCATTTTCATTCCAGTTGCTGCAGTATGAGATCTGGTCTTGATTATCAATTGTTTAGTGTAGTGCCACAGTGCCTGACTTCTCTTTCTCCTGATCTCTTCCCTCTTTCCAGTCACCTTCGCAGCTCTGCTGGCTTCTGCTGTCTAAGTCACAAAACTGTGTTATATAATTTCTCAATCAGAAACTACCAGCCGTTCCTCAGCAACTACAAGATCGTCTAAATATGACTCATTACAACCTGCCTCTAATCCACCCTCCTAGTTCATAATTCCTTACCTTCAGTCCCCTTAACAGTTTTCCCCGTTCACACCTAAGTATAAGTTACTAACATTCAAGCTTAAGGACCTCAATTATTTTATTCTCTCAACTTGACCATCCAAAACAGAGTAAATTAATTTCTAGAAGACAGTCACTTGCAGAGCAAGTTTATTATAAATCCATTTTCATATAAAGTGCTCCTCCTCAATCACCAAATTTAATTGTCCAGGAACTGCTACTGTGCCATCTTAATAGCCTGAGGGAGATTCTCCATGAGTTTTAATTTATGCAGTCTACATTTATTTTAACGTTTATGAACTAAACTTTATAGGTTTAAAATCGAATTTCTATTGCATGAGCGTTCCTTAGTACTTATGTTCATTTGTTCATTGACTCTCTCAAAAAATGTCTAACTCCCTTTGTATTTTACATATTATATCACAGAAAATAGGTTTTATCCCTTTAAAAGCCTAATAATTTTAATAGTTAAATATGAATTAAAATAATTATTTGCTGGAAACTTATGGTGCAGAAAGTACTACTCTAATTACTTTTCATGAGTAAACTCATCTAATAGTTATTAAATTATATGTTTTATTATTATCCTCATTTTACAAATGAGAGCACTAAAGGACAGAGAAAACGTATCTTGAGAAACATTATTAAGAGCAACTAAATATTGAATCTTGGATTCCAATTCAGGTTATCTGCTTCCAAATTCTGTGAATGATGTACTAATCCTCAAACATGATTTACTCATCTGTATTAGGAAAGATAGAAATAATTTTTTTAGAGAGAGAAATATTCTTCCTTTATTATCTTTTTTTAAAAGGACTCAGGTGAATTTTGTATTAAATTATATACAGTGTAGGGGGCTTTCAAATTATGATACAGAAATACTGCTGCTCTTCAGTCACTCAGTTGTGTCTGACTCTTTGCGACCCCATGGACTGCAGCACACCAGGCTTGCCTGTCTTTCAGTATCTCCTGGAGTTCTCTCAAACTCATATCCATTGAGTCAGTGGTGCCTATCCACCATCTTATCCTCTGTCACCCTCTTCTCCTCTTGCCCTCAACCTTTCCCAGCATCACGGTCTTTTCCAATGAGTCACGGTCTTTTCCAATGAGTCACGGTCTTTTCCAATGAGTTCATATCAGGTGGCCAAACTATTGGAACTTCAGCTTCAGCATCAGGCCTTCCAATGAATATTCAGGGTTGATTTCCTTTAGGATTGGTTGGTTTAATCTTGTCCAAGAGACTCTCAAAAGTCTTCTCTGGCACCACAGTTCAAAAGCATCAATTATTTGGTGCTCAGCCTTCTTTATGGTCCAACTCTCACATCCATACATGACTACTGGAAAAACCATAGCTTTGATTATACAGACCTTTGTCAGCAGGGTGATAATTCTGCGTTTTAATACACTGTCTAGGTTTGTCATTGCTATTCTTCCAAGGAGCAAGCATCTTTTAAAAATATGTGGCTGCAATCACTGTCTGCAGTGATTTTGGAGCCCCCCAAAAATGAAATCTGACACTGTTTCCACATTTTCCGTATCTATTTGTCATGAAGTGATAGGGCCGGATGCCATGATCTTAGTTTTTTGAATGTTGAGTTTTAAGCCAGCTGTTTCACTCTCCTCTTTCACCTTCATCAAAAGGCTTTTTAGTTACTCTTCACTTTCTGGCAATAAAGTGGTATCATCTGTATACCTGAAGTTATTGATATTTCTCCCAGCAATCTTGATTCCAGCTTGTGGAATTCCAGCTTGTGGAATCTTTATCCAGCACGGCATTTCACGTGATGTACTCTGCATATAAGTTAAATAAGCAGGGTGACAATATACAAACTTGAAGTTCTCCTTTTTCAATTTGGAACCAGTCCATTGTTCCATGTCTGGTTCTAGCTGTTGCTTCTTGTCTTGTACACAAGTTTCTTAGAAAGGAGGTAGTGTGGTCTAGTATCCTCAATCATTAAGAATATTCCACAGTTATATTGTGATCCACCTAGTCAAAGAAATATTACATTAAGAAATATGTCTTAAATTGGTATAGCAATTATTAACTAGCAATTACTATAGTTAATACATGATAAGTTCTCCTTTCCTTAAAATTTAAAGTAATGAAGTTTTAACTGGAAATATATATCCCTTTTAGTACCTAGCAGAGTGCTCACTAACAGCTTTCAATAAATGCTTATTGAAATGTAACTTTTAAAAATTCATAAATCTATAAAGTTTTGCCTTCACATAATCTCCAGAATCAATAAAAAACTGTTACCTAATAATGCTTCATTATAAGTACCATTTTAATTTAAATTAGTTATTTATTTGTAGGGAGTGTATATACCCAAACAATCAGTATTTCTCTTCCTTACCTTCTTGGTCTTACTCCAGTGTAAGTCAAATAGACTCCTGAGACAGTCACATCAAATGGCATATATTTTGGAGTTCAGCACAAAAAGACATTTTTTGATTTTTGTAATTTTTTCATAAATTCCATTATTAATTAAACTCAGAATCAGTGTGACCAATTTTACTTGAACTGTCTCTTTGTGACTGATCATAGCCAGCTCTTCTGATGTGTGGTATTACACAGTCTCAAATCTTAAATCTTTAGAAAAGCATATTAAAATTTGTATTTTTAGGATTACAATTATAATACTTTATACTCTGCTAGTATCTTTCATCTAAGGACTTCAAAAAGGCATAGAAGTGTTAATTAAACTTTTGTGGTATTTTATTTCCTTTTGGATGTATATGAAATGAGATCACAATATCATTGGATATTACTAGACGTTAAAGTCACTCACATGATTTTAAAGAAAATGTTACTTTTTGGCTATTTTTTCCTTTTCTTAAGTTTGAGTATATAGAAAAGACCTATGATTAACCACTGCAGTACCTTTTACAAAAATACACCTTATCTTCTTAGATTAAAACTTATCGAAAGAAAGAATTATATCTTCAGAGAGTATGAAAAAAAGAGTATTTCAATCATAAATACTTTAGTCAGAGTTAATGCAATGTTTTTTCAGTCATTCCTGATATGAACCTCCTTTTTTATACCTCTGTCTTCACTCACACTATGAACCTTTTAAGGACAATTCAATCTCTCTTAAGTTTAATATTTCACTCATATGTGCTTAATAATATTTATTACAAGAAACATTTTTTATTTTCTAGGTCATTAGTAATTTAGTATTCAATATGGACAATACACACAAATTCCCATTCCAAACAATGCCTAACCTGAGCAGCTGGATCTCTTTCAATGGCCCTTCCCATAGAGGAGTGTTTACAAAGATAAAAGAGACACTATTTTTGCCCTGAAAAAGCTGACAGTTTTTTCAGTGAGAACTCCTGAGATGAGTCAATTAACATACCACAGTTTCAGTAATTGCGTTCATCTTTGTGTTCCTCATCACAAGAGGAGTCAGCTTGGTCTGCCCATAGTTTGGTTGACTTTCTGGAAATTCCATTTCATATATTGATCTTGGAAGATTTAAATAAAAGTGCCTTGTGGAGCAAATAATTTCATGGTACTAACCCTGTGATTTGCTTACCCTAGTTAGTGGTCTTTGTCAAATCTGGAGACAGTGTTCCTTGCCAGAAGACCTACTAACCTTGTAGGTTGATATAGTAAGCAAGATCATGAAGGAATATTTCAAGGTCCGTGCTGGACGATGGCCTTCACCAATACTGTTTTATTTGGTGAAAACTCTGCTGCTGCTGCTGCTAAGTCACTTCAGTCATGTCCAACACTGTGTGATCCCATAGATGGCAGCCCACCAGGCTCCCCCGTCCCTGAAATTCTCCAGGCAAGAACACTGGAGTGGGTTGCCATTTCCTTCTCCAATGCATGAAAGTAAAAAGTGAAAGTGAAGTAGCTCAGTCGTGTCCAACCCTCAGCGACCCCATGGACTGCAGCCTTCCAGGCTCTTCCGTCTTTGGGATTTTCCAGGCAGGAGTACTGGAGTGGGGTGCCATTGCTTTCTCCGGTGAAAACTCTACTGATACCACAATTGTTTTCTAATCCTTGAATTCCTGGTTGACAGTATGCATTGCACCCAATTTGAGATTTTGACAAAGGTTGGCAGCTGTTTAATCTGTTGCATCCACAGATTCAACCACTCATGAGTCCCATCATACCATAGCATTTATTATTGAGAAAATCCACATATAAGTGGATTCATGCCTTTCAAACTCCCAGTGTTCAAGGATCAACTGTATATCTTATCTCTTTAGGTCCTGCATCTAGCAAGGAAACTGGAACTTACAAGATCACAAACAGATGATTTAAGTGACTAAACAAATGTAGCAAAGTGGAAAAGCAGCAGAGTGAGTGATTAAGAATGTAGACAAATAAACAATTTGAATCTCGATCTCTGTTACAGAGTTTTGAGTTAATTAAGTGAAAGTTCGCATTAAAGTGCTTATAAGCCTATTTGGAACATGATAAATATTTAATGTATATTATTCATATGATGAAATTAGGAGCTCTGAGTCAGAACTAATTTTTCAGCTTTAACGTTTCACTTAATTTGTAGAAAACTGTGTATAAAGTACACATTTATAGGTAAAATTAGAGTAAAAATAGGTAAAATTAGAGTAAAATAACTTGTGTAAGTTGCATACTTTGGAGTCTACTGGAGAACATGGAAAATAGCAAAGGTATCATTTTTTTTCCCCAGAAATTTGGATTTGACAAGCACTTCACTATGGATTCTAGTTTGATCAGTTTATAAAACATTTAAGGTAAACTTTTACAACATTTAACGTGGATTCCAAGGTAGATTTAAATACCTGGCTTTGGATTTTTCAGCAAAAATGCAAGTAAAACCCTGGGACACATTACTAAAGGAACATTTAAATGTATAGCTTAGATTTGGGTCCTAGGATATATTCAAAGTTCAGGGACTGAGTGTCTAAAACGTTTCTAAATTACTGGAAGAGGTAGTTCAAATCCTCTGGCCTACATCTTCCCAGAGGAAGTTACAAATCTCTATTCAGACAAACTTATTTGAAGAAGTAAGTCTTCAAATAATAGTTGCTGCTATGTATTATTTAATAGCTGCTGGGCATTTAATGTTCATTTTCTCCATTTGTAACAAAAGCCCTACGTTGAGGTTATTATTGCCCCCCATTTGGGAGATGAGGAAAACAAGACTCTGAGAAGTCATATAGTTTGAGTCGGGTACCATTGCTTTTAACTGCTAAGTGAAGATCAGAATTTATTTTTTTTCTGACATCTAAACTTGTTCTACTTCCCCAGGGTCATTGATATCTCATTCTAGTAATAAACTATCAAAAGTAGTATAAATTCTTTTCAGAATTAGCCATACCGTTTTCAAAAAAAAAAAAAAAACTGTTTTGAAGATCATGCTCATTTTTTTCACTCTTTAAAGTCATTCTTTAAACAAAATACTTTAAAATTTAAGAAAATTAACTTTTCTCTTTTTTTTTGTCATGCTGTGGAGAAAGTGTGAGAATAGAGAAGTGGTATACAATTATTTTAATCTCGTTTGAATTTGTTTGTGGCTTTTATCCCAATTTATTGAGGTGTAACTGACAAATAAAATCATAAGATATTTTAAGTGTACAGTATGATGAGTTGCTATATGTAGATGTTGTGAAAGAATTCCCACCGTCTAGTGAATTAACACATCCATCACTCACATATATTTATCTTTTTTTCCCTCTGATGAAACAGTTAAGTTCTACTCTTTTGGAAAAATTCAATTGTATAATAAAGTATTATGAACTGTTGTAGTCACCATATTTTACATATTTTTTTAAGTTAAATGGATGTGATAATTATAGTGCTCTTAAAAAGTCAGCCATACCAGTTGCTTAATGGGCAGCTTTAATTGGAAAGTTACGGTATCACTCCTTCACAGTCGCCCCATTCTGTGCAGCAGCATTAAGACAGCCCTCTTAATCCTCAATATGGTTAACAAGGGCCTTCATCTCAGCATGAAAAATAAATTAAAATTTTAAATAAATCTGATAAAGTCACTTTTTGTGTTTTGCAGATTTCCTTTCTCAAAGTTCTCATTACAACCTTTCAGGTCTGTTTTTCTCAGAGATAGCATAGGCTGTGTACTTTGCTTCTCATGTTCCCAGAAACACTGCACTTAACTGCAGGTATTGTGGGACGACATCTGAGAAATTTAGAGAAAGACCCTAAGGGTAATGATTCACTTGGTAGAGATGAATTGTGTATCTGGAATGATCCATGTTACTAGCTTGGAGTACAAACACAATTAACTCATTTTTATTTATTCCGTTTATTGCTTGAGCACCCACCTGCCCCCAGTGACAGGAAGTTCCTTTATTTCCCAGAGTCTCCCCCAACCATCCTCCTTGGGCAGGAACACTACAGACTTAGTTCAAAAATCGATCCTGCTGTACAGAGACAAGAAGAGTGAGAAGACTGGAAAGCGTGACCACTCCACTCATGCCGTCATTTGATTCTCTGCCATCTGAGGTTACAGGTGATTCTGCACATTCTGAGAGCAGGAAATTTGTTCATGTTTGCTACAATACTCCTATTGATTCAGCTCATTTCTTCCCATCATCCCAGCAACATCCCTCTGAGCTCTGAGGATGCTTCTTTTTTAGATCACACTCACATCCTGCTCAGCCTATTAATGAATAAAGAGTTAAAGGCTATGCCAGTGGCCAGCAAAATTCAGTTTACTGGTGAGTGACAGAGGAATTCTTTGCCATAAGAGCCATCAAGGAAGCTTCCCTTGTAGCTCAGCTGGTAAACAATCAACCTGCAACGCAGGGGACCTAGTTCAATTCTTGGGTTGGGAAGATCCCCTGGAGAAGGGATAAGCTACCTACTCCAGTATTCTTCAGCTTCCCTGGTGGTTCAGAGAGTAAAGAATCATCCTGCAATATGGAAGACCTGAGTTCAATCCCTGTGTTGGGAAGATCCCCTGGAGGAGAGCATGGCAACCCACTCCAGTTGGACAGAGGAGCCTGGTGGGCCACAGTCCATGGGGTCACAAAGCGCTGGACATGACTGAGTGACTAAACAGTACATGCTCAGCCTTTTCCCACTAATGCTTAGCACAGTGCCAGGTGGGCTGTTCTGGAGAAGCACCCAGCCCCAAGCCTCCTGAGGTGCAGGAGTAAGTCTTCCCTACCCAGGGATCCTGGTTCATTTCTCCTACATGGGACCACCTCAGCACATCCCAACAAGGGATCTCCTCAGCTCACATAAAGGAGAAAGGCCACTGTTGCTAAGCAACAAACACATTTGACATACCTACACCTACACACAACTTTCACTGGCAAGGACTACCTGTTTGCCTTAAATTATCATAATTTAGAGGTGTTTAAAGAAAAGTTATGACCAACCTAGATAGCATATTGAAAAGCAGAGACATTACTTTGCCAACAAAGGTCTGTCTAGTCAAGGCTATGGTTTTTCCAGTAGTCATGTATGGATGTGAGAGTTGGGCTGTAAAGAAAGCTGAGCGCTGAAGAATTGATGCTTTTGAACTGTGGTGTTGGAGAAGACTCCTGAGAGTCCCTTGGACTGCAAGGAGATCCAACCAGTCCATTCTGAAGGAGATCAGCCCTGGGATTTCTTTGGAAGGAATGATGCTAAAGCTGAAACTCCAGTACTTTGGCCACCTCGTGTGAAGAATTGACTCATTGGAAAAGACTTTGATGCTGGGAGGGATTGGGGGCAGGAGGAAAAGGAGACAACAGAGGATGAGATGGCTGGATGGCATCATTGACTCGATGGACGTGAGTCTGAGTGAACTGTGGGAGATGGTCATGGACAGGGAGGCCTGGCGTGCTGCAGTTCACGGGGTTGCAAAGAGTCGGACACGACTGAGTGACTGAACTGAACTGAACTGAGAGGTGTTTAAAATCCTTCTCTACAATGAAGCAATATCCTCCAAGGGACTGTCCTTGGTTATACAGTAGAAGTAGAACCTTTTTCCATTACTAATTTTTCATAAAGTCTCCTCCAAGGCTATCGCTATTGAGTGAGCCCAAGTAATCACTGTTTAGGGCTTGAATACTCTTAGGGGGAAGAGTTAAATAGCCATTTACATCTCTCCCAGCATCTGGTAGTTTTACACAGCATTAGAATTTTTTTTTTTTTTGTAGCACATGTAACTGCAAAGGATTAGTATCCAAAATATATGAAGGATGACAATGGTCCAAAAAGAAATAGTGTAGAAGAAAAATGGGCATTTCACGCAAAGGAAACCTAAATGACTAATAAGTTTTATTAGTAATCCTGGAAATGCACATGAAAACACTGAGATTCATTTCACATCCACCAAAGGGGTTAAAAAATAGAAACTGGACAAAACCAGGTGCTGACAGGATGTAGGGGGATTGAGATGCTGGTGGGAGAGTAAGGGGTTTCAACTCCTTGTGAAGGAAGTGGCACTCACCCACCAGCCCACACACACCCCTCTTCAAATAGCCCCGCTTGTCAGTGGGTCTGTGAGTTGTAGTGCATTCTTTCAACGGCCATCTGCAGGGGACAAGCTAGGCTTTTCCAGGACTGGCCAGTGCAAGCAGTCTGTTGCCCTGATGAAGGCCCTGTGCCACCAACACCAATGAATCTCAAAAACCTTCCCAGCCCCCGGGCACTGGTGGTGGGAGCGCTGGGAGAAGTTAGTGCTTCCTCAACCATAACGGGTATGTAATGGTCAGCAGATTGACGTTGGTCCGACAAGCCTGCCCAGTGGCAGTCACGGCCCTGGTCCTCCTGCCCAGCCTGAATGAGGCCAACCTGTGAAACAGCTCCAGTGACTTTAGAGGTGCTAGGACTTCCTGTTGGCTCTCACGGACCACTCGCTGTGGGGCCCCAGCTGCCACATTGTAAGGGCACTCAAGTTGTCCCATGGGGAGGAGAGGCCCCACAGTGAGGAACTGTCCACCTTGGGCCATACCACCATTAAGTGTTCAGGCAAGCCTTGCCCAGATCTTACTACAGCCTTAGGAAGGACTAAGGTGGAGCCATTCAGCAAAGCTGTTCCCTGACCCTCAGAAACAGTGTGAGATCATAAATGTTTACTCTTTTTAGTTAGTATCTATGATTTTGAGTGATTTGTTATGTAGCTATTTGTTGTTCAGTTTCTCAGTCGTGTCCTTAGTACCATAGTACCATAATTCTACATTTAAAAAAATGTTGAATTACACCTACCAATTTGAAAAGATATTGGAAATATAATTTAAGGAAGTAGCAACGTAAAATGTATATCAGCTCCGTTCAGTCACTCAGTCGTGTCCAGCTCTTTGCGACCCCCTGGACTGAAGCACGCCAGGCTTCCCTGTCCTTCATCAACTCCCAGAGCTTGCTCAAACTCATGTCTATTGAGTCAGTGATGCCATTCAACCCCGTCCCCTTCTCCTCCTGTCTTCAATCTTTCCCATCATCATGGTCTTTTCTAACAAGTCAGCTCTTTGGTAACTAAAGTATTGGAGCTTCAGCATCAGTCCTTCCAGTGAATGCTCAGGATTGATTTCCTGAATATGTATAGCTACAGATAATTGAAAAACTTTGTTAAATGCAGAGTCACTAACAATCCACCCCCAAAGGCCTAAAATGCTGCACTTTAACAAGACCCAGGTGATACTAGTGGGCAGACCTGTGGGTGGTCCTGGATGAGAGGTTGGCTCCACCCTCGCTACCAGGACAGGCAGCAACACAAAACAGTTTGGCGTCTGCGACCTCCACGTTGCAGGAGGGGTCAGAGCAGTCAGGCTGTGAGGATGGGTGAAGGCAGCCCAGTATAGGAGTGGTGACCACTCATGAGGACCAAACCTAACAGAGGAAAGGTGGACTTCCGAAGGTGCTGTCAGTCCTGAGCTGCCCGGTGAGTTCTGTTTCCATTTAATTCAGAGTTTCCTCAGGGGTCTCTGGAAGGGTCTGTGAATTTTGGTTCCATTTAATTCAGAGTTGCTCAATAGGCTCTGGAAGCTTCTGTGACTTCTGGTTCCATTTAATTCTCCATGTCAGCTTATATTCTGGACATATTTATTCTTCTCCCACTCTGTTACAAGCTAGGTCGATCTCCTGAAATGCACAATGTTTTCAGAAGAAAATACAATGAATAAACACGCTAGTGAAAACAATTATATGTATTTCATGTATATATTAAATTAGCAAAAATTTTGAAATGGACCATCCAGCTTGGTGAGGTTATGACTCCTCTCTGAGCTGGGTTAGGTATCCCTCTTGTGGTTTCCTGTGTAAACTTGTACCACTGAGCGGCTTTTTTCTTTGAGGTCAATAGACCTCTTTGGTTCCCAGCAAACCAAATTATCCTGAACAAGTTAAACCAAGGGAGTTTACTGACCAAACATCAGGATTTTACAGTGTCAAGGAAAGGACAGGAGAGACAAGCTTGGGAATGGACTGGAACAAAGGCTGTTCCAGAAACCTGGAAGGCAAGGCAAGGAAAAGAAACAAAAAAGTCTTGTAGCTGGAGAATCAGAGCAGTGCCTCTTACTGGAATGAATGTACTCAACCCTTTGTAGATGCTCTATACTTTGTTCAATATTCAAATCCCAGATAGGGAGTGTCCAATTAACTTGTCTTGATACACCTGCCACCAAATTAAGTAGGTCATATATTATGCCATATATTCACGGGATGCCTGTGTATTTACTTACTTCCAGCCTGTTTATCTCATGAGAATGCAGTAAATCTCTTGAAAGGTATCAGTGACTGTTAGGAAGGATGAAGGGAAATAAAAAGAAATATTAATTGGTTTGTATGTTCTTCGAGGACCACTTTTTAAATCTCAAGTTCCTACCATAATGTTGTCACACAGTTGCTGGCAATTAAATGTTTTTGGACTCATACTTGTGTAATAAATTAAATTGCCACATTTTAGTAAATTGCCACATTTTAACCTTATTCTGCTACCCATTCCATGCTTCTGTCTCTTCTTCTCCCTATGCTAATAAATGATGAAAAGGAAAAAGCACATTATACAAACATGTACTTGGGGGGTTTAATAGATACAAGTTTCAACAGATGCAGTGGTAAATAATGCAAGATGTCTTCTCAGCAGGAGTTAACAGCCTAGCCTGAAAGATAGGAAGATGCCTGGGATCAATTGACATGATTTAGAATAGAGGCTCATGGCACACAGACTGATGCTATCAACTCTGATCATCAAAATCTAAAAAGAGCCTAATACTTCAACCACTGAATAATTTTACATTTTTTGACAAATTTAATCAATAAAGTATTGCACAGAAACGTAAAATATAAATGTATAACCCACAATGCAACATGAAAACCATGTATAATTTATATGCATGAAAAATAGAATATAAAAAGTACAGGCACTGTAATTTTAACTGTAAAATATGCCCACATAAAGATATGAGCAAGGAATTTGAGAACCTGGAGAAATAAAAAATAATGCTAACATAATAAATTTTATTTTTTATTCTTTTGATTCAGTAATTATACTAGTATAAAATAAATACAACTTTAAGTTGGGCTACTTAATCAATTTGCAATTATTTCAACAAAAATAAAGCATGCTAAAATTGCTCTGTTTCCTATTGATATGATTGACTTCTGTTCCCTAACTTAGCCTATTTGTAACTAAGGTTTTGTCGTGAAGGTCAGGAGAGATTTGTTTTTCTGTTATTGTTTGCTTCTGTCTCTTCAGTTCTCAATAGCTTTATATCCTACAGAGAGGTTTTCAGCCATGGGTGGGGAGGGGTGTATTGAATGTGAAATAAATACTAGTTAGAATAAACGCTTCTTCGAGGCTTTTTCATGCTCTGGCTTTTTACTGCTTCAGTCTTTAGTGAGAGTTGTAAATGCTTTAAACTCTTTGTATTTAAATTAAATATTCTTTCCTTTCATCTCTATTTCCGCTGAATTTTCCAAACTATGAAGGTTCCAAACTTTTTTTTTTAAGTATCCTTTTGTCACATGACCACTTTTAATACCTTAGTTCAGACCTTTGATATCTCCTCAGGATCTTAAGTGGCCCTTTAACTGGATTTGCCCCGCCGACATCTTTTCCATTCGCCTACTTCTCATTAACTGCAGCTGCATCATCTTGGCAGGAACGTAATGGTGGTGTGCGTGTGTGCGTCTGCGCAGGTGCGCATGGTCAAGTCGCTTCAGTGTTTACGGGATTCCCATGAAATATTTAATAGTAAACACACTCTTGGCCAAATACTGGAATCTCCTTCCTCTCAAGTATTATCTTCCCTCTATTATATACTCCTCTGCTAAGTCACTTCAGTCGTGTCCGACTCTGTGCGACCCCATAGACAACAGCCCACCAGGCTCCCCTGTTCCTGGGATTCTCCAAGCAAGAACACTGGAGTGGGTCGCCATTTCTTTCTCCTATGCATGAAAGTGAAAAGTGAAAGTGAAGTCGCTCAGTTGTGTCCAGACTCTTAGCGACCCCATGGACTGCAGCCTTCCAGGCTCCTCCGCCCATGGGATTTTCCAGGCAAGATTACTGGAGTGGGGCGCCATTGCGTTCTGCATCTACTCCTCTATTAGTAGCCAAATTGTTTGACATACTGTTTCTTGATTGTGATTATAAACCCCGACCTCCCTGTCTTCACTTACATTATTTTATTTATGCTGTCTCATTGCTGCCATAATCTGTCAAATTTCTTCCTATCGTTCAAAGTCTGTCTCACATAATATCCTTCCAAGATACCTTTTCTTATAATCCCAAAGAGATTTGCTCTCAACCTTTTTGTTCAACACACAACTCTGCTTGTTCCTCTCTTATAGTATTTAATTTGCTTGGTGTTGGAATCATTTATGTAAGTGAAATCAGATATCATCTCTCTGAAGACAAGGACTACCCATTTCTCCTCAAGGATCCACCATTTGCATCTATTTCAGTCTGCTGACCTTTGTGTTAACTTAAAGAACAACTGCAAAGTTTGATTTGAAGCTTGATTGGCTTAATTGTCTTCCTAGTTTAGAGGTAGAGCAGGTAAAGAACACAAACATACAGAAGGAGGACAAAAAACAGAGGAGGGAAAAGGGAACAGCAGTGTATCTATTAGTATTCCATAACTAAGTGAATAAGTATAAAGTAAAGTATAAAGAAAAAGGGATGCCTAATTTATTTAGTGCTCAGAGCCAAAGAGGTAAGGTTAGCATATTAATGACTACTTTAGTGAAATGGGTGTCTTATTTTTGGGGGGTGTCATAGGACACCCTGCCTGCCACTACATTTCCCCTCAATCCTGAAGTCTCTAACAATTTGTCTTCCTTTTCCCACATGTCAGAGCTCTCCTTTCATGGCATCTTACATTGTATTCAAAGAGTACAGTTGAATTTATGAAAATAGGTCTTCATCCTATTTTCATAAATACAACTTTAATTGTAACTTAATTACCTCTAAATAGTCTCTTTTTGCTTTAGGTTGAAATAAACTGGAGAACAAGACAATATAGATCATTGCACTCCCTTCTACTATCAAAATACTTTTCACAGCAAATGTTTCATATTTATCAAATAAAATTACATATATTTAAAGCTAGAGGGAATGTATATCTCAAGTATAATAAATTGCATACAAACTTAAGAAAATAGATAGTGTAGATTGCCCAGAGTCACTTGATTAGTCAATAGAGGATTAGTATTAAGACGTCATGTACTCCTTCCCAGTTTGTTATTGTTGCCATCAACTGGCCTCATATTTATTGCTTTGATTCAGAATCTTATTTCCCTTCTGTAATTTCTTAGTTTTTTTTTTTCTCTTTTATTACAGTGTCTGAGGATTTCTCAATAGCTAACCAGTACAAAAGTGTCCCTTGTAATAAGTGCAACAAATGATGGTAACATCACAGATAAATTCTTCCAATATACAAGTTTCCAAATATCTTAGAACATAATTGCAATTTTTCTCCTTTGTACTATCTTAGAAAAATAAATGCTTAATGTCAGTGTCTATCCTCATCTATCTCTTAATAGGCAGGGGATTTGGATTTTGGTCTGTCATAGTTCCATTTGCTATAGTTTTTGTTTGCCAATTGTGCATTTGCTTTTGATTTGCTATGTTCTCTAAGGGTTTTACAGGAACAAAGTCTTCAGAGACTCAATTTAATGAGCCTGTCTTGCAATACAGAACAACAGGAAGCATAGGTTCAAATCCAACCAAGACTTGTCAGTCAATCATTGCAGAGGCTAAATCCCTCTATTGGCTTTATTTACATTCACTTCTTTTTAATTCCAGAAAATAAATCACTGTAAGAAAAATAAGAAATGCCATGCCCTGTTTAAGCCATTTCAAACAAATAAGCTGCTAGCCTCAGTTATAGGGATCCTTGGCACATATCCTTTTTAATACATATTTGATTCAACAAAAATAAATTTCCAGATGGGATATTTGCATTGAAACCAAAGATGTGCATAAAAAATACTTTTTAAATTTCCAAATGGTAGATCAGAGGTCTAGTCTGATGATCTGAGAGCTACTTTTACCCAATTTGATGACACTAAAAATAGCAAAATTAATATAAATATTGCTCCTTGCACCCTCACGGGACCCATGCACTTATTGTTAATACATAGACATTTTGGTTGAAAGAAAGGAAGGCTGAGAAAAGAACAGGAAGGGAACAAGCTAAACTTAAGCTTACCTACTTTGGGCAATGTATGTTATGAGAAGCCTTCATATATTGTATTCACTCTAATCTTTCAGCAACCCTTTAAAATAAACATTATTTTATCTACAGAAAAAGACTCAGAAGAGCTGTCAGATAAAGATAATTTCCCAAGTTCAGACAGCCAATAAGTCGTAAAGAAATTTGAATCTGGGATATGCACACTCTTTTTCAACTATATTGTTACTTTCAGAAATAGGCCAGGAATTAACTCACATTTGCTTTGTACCTTCTATGCATTCCCCAAATATGTGCTACACCTAGTATCTTTGATCCCTTGTCAACATTTTAAGTATCACTATACTCATTTTTACAAAGAGGAAAGAAACCAGTAGAGATTGTCTGTATTTCCCTAATACCCCAATCCATAAACAAGGAATAGTTTGTGATAATGTTTTCTACAGTCCAAAAACATAAAAAGAACCTGAAGGAATGAGAAAATAAGGAGAAAAAACGTTGACTTTTCCATGAATCATTTTCTTGTTTCTTTCTTAATCTAAAGCTTGTTAAGTTATTTTGATATTGGATTTTTCTTGTGTTTTCAGTATTCAAGTGTAAAAGATGGTAGCTGGATTTTGTTTGTTTGTTTTAATGTCAAATTTTGTAGTTAGTAATCTCAATGTTTGTTATTGGTGCTTAATTTCACTATCCTAGACAACACAATGCTGAAGGTGAAACCCCAATACTTGGTCACCTGATGCAAAGAACTGACTCATTTGAAAGGACCCTGATGCTGGGAAAGATTGAAGGCAGGAGGAAAAGGGAATGGCAGAGGATGAGATGGTTGGATGGCATCACTGACTCAATAGACATGAGTTTGAGTAAACTCTGGGTGTTGGTGACGGACAGGGAAGCCTGGCATGCTGTGGTCCATGGTGTCACAAAGAGTAGGACATGACTGAGCAACTGAACTGAGACAATGCAAACTTTTAGGAATCCATAAGTATTGCTAGATTAGTATGTTTAATATGGTATTTAACTTACTCATTACAACTATTACAACATTACAACTAGTACTAGACACAGTTGGGACACGTCAGATCAAAACCTGTTCTCTCCTTGTGGGTTAATCACTCAGTCATGTCCTACTCCTTGCAACGCCATGGACTTTAGCCTGCCAGGCTCCTCTATCCATGTAATTGTCTAGTCAAGAATATTGGAGTGGGTTTCCATGCCCTCCTCCAAGGGATCTTCCTAACCCAGGGACTGAACCCATGTCTCCTGCTTTGCAGGCAGATTTTTCACTAGTGGCTCAGAGGTTAAAGCCTCTGCCTGAAATGTGGGAGACCCAGGTTCGATCTCTGAGCTGGGAAGATCTCCTGGAGAAGAAAATGGCAACCAGTATTCTTTCCTGGAGAATCCCATGGAGGGAATAGCCTGGTAGGCTACAGTCCACGGGGTCACAAAGAGTCGGACACGACTGAGCTACTTCACTTTCACCAGTATAACATTCCTCCCATCATGAATTGTGTGCTATTTTTCATGCAAAGAGGTAAGAAATTAGAGGGATTGCCTTACCTACATAGATCTGGTGTTATCTTGCATGACTCTGCTGCTAGATTATCACATTTTGGCAGATGGCAGATTATTGTCGAATAGCATAGAAATAAAGAGATTGTTGGATAGTATTGGTGGAAATTTGTATGTAAGTGAGATGATGCTTAATCATTTTAATAAAGATGAATTTGCGGTTCATCCCTTTTCATAATTTACAGACCCAGCTGTGTTCCTCCCTTGGTCTTCTGTGTAATTAAATGGGCAAACTGCATATTGAAGCAGCTGAATTTGTGCATAATTTTCTGATGAAACAGCATATTTTATTACCTAATTTCTAAAGGCAGATACTCTTTCTAATCAGGCTGAATTTTTAACTAATCAAGATAAGTATTTTGAAGATCTGTGCCTATTTTTTCACTGTATTCTCATTTAATTCTTAAGCTCACCACTTTCATTTCTTATTTCCTTTAATTAGAAAGTAGTTCCTCCATAAATTTAATCAATTACCCACTGTATCTAGATACATATATAACTATTGCATTCCTTGGTATTATACACACAAGAATGTTTAAGGAGGAGACAAATTTAGAGTTAGTTACTTTGAAGTCATGTGATTATGTTCCATGGTGGAGAAGCAGAGGAAATAGCAGGATAGAAAGGATGCTTATAACCTTTTAACTCCAAAGAATTTATTAGCCTTGGGGATTTGTCCTTTAAACTGCTCATTAAAAGATAGTCATTAGCCATGGGACCACATTAGAGAGAGCTGAGCAGTTTTGAAAAATGTGAACCTTCAAGGTATCATAAGAGAAGAACAAACTGAGTTTATTGCATTTAGTGCACCTTACTTATGGGGACTGAGCAATGGTGTTCTTGGGTAAAACGTTCTAAATGTAGACAAACTGAATTATGAAATCATGTTATCCCACAGTGAAATGGGAGGTCATAATTTTGGTCAAAAAGTTAGTACTTTTGGTCTTGTTTTGATTTAATTTTGTGTATTACATAATCTGATAAAATCTTTGGTTTACAAAAATGTCTTTTCAGGCTGACTATGGATAGATTAAAGAAATACGCAGCTCAAGAGAGAGGATTTAATGTAACAGTTTGGGAGCGAGATGCTGGACCTAAACCTAAGACTTTCAAAAGTGAGAGGAGAAACAGAATCTAAAATAAACACTGGCTGACAGCACATTAATATCTAATCTTCCCCAGTCTCAACCCATCCTCAAATCATTAGAACTCTAGAAGATTTAAGCTACATTTGTGAAGCTGCCCCCAAAACCTGCAGAATGATTGAAGGTCTTCCAATTTGGAGGCAGCTAAAGAGAATTCCAGGCTTCCCTGGTGGTGGCTCAGTGGTAGAGAACCACCTGTCAGTGCAGGAGACTAGGATTTGATCCCTGGGTCAGGAATATCCCCTGGAGGAGGGCCTGGCAACCCACTCCAGTATTCTTGCCTGGGAATCCCATGGACAGAGGAGCCTGGTGGGCTACAGCTATGGAGTCACAAAGCCAGATATGACTGAGTGACTAAACAACAATAACAGCAAGAGAGAACTCCAGAGAACAGAGCACAATGCTTATAGGGTGGAGCTCGCTAACACTCCCACAGGACCTGAGAGATGAGTGACATCATAATTAAAATGACTTTATACCAATGAACGTGGTCTCATCTACCCAGAGCCAGAGAATAGATGCAGTAGCTCAGGGCATTTAAATTAGTTTCATAAAATTGTTTACAGCTTTGCCCACTGAAGGACAGCCTTCTGTAATTGCCAACAACATTCATATTCTACCTTTAAGAGAAAGCTTTCATTTTAGAGTAATGTGATAGCAAATCTGTAGGCACAAATTAAACTGAATAAATTGTTTTTCTGGTTATTTTTCTTTCTCCCTGTTTTTTGTTCACAGGGTTTAACGGAAAAACTTTTTTCTGTTTTTCTGTTTTTTTTTTTAAATTTTATTTTACTCTATTTTACTTTACTGTATTGGTTTTGCCATACATCAACATGAATCTGCCACGGGTGTACATGAGTACACCCTGAACCCCCCTCCCATCTCCCTCCCCATATCTCTCTGGGTCATCCCAGTGCACCAGCCCCAAGCATCCTGTATCCTGCATTGAACCTAGACTGGCAATTCATTTCTTACATGATAGTATACATGTTTCGATGCCATTCTCCCAAATCATCCCACCCTCTCCCTCTCCCACAGAGTCCGAAAGTCTGTTCTATATATCTGTGTCTCTTTTGCTATCTCGCATACAGGGTTATCATTACCATCTTTCTAAATTCCATATATATGTGTTAGTATACTGTATTGGTGTGTTTCTTTCTGGCTTACTTCACTCTGTATAATCGGCTCCAGTTTCCTCCACCTGATTAGAACTGATTCAAATGTATTCTTTTTAATGGGTGAGTAATACTCCATTGTGTATATGTACCACAGCTTTCTTATCCATTCATCTGCTGGTGGACATCTGGGTTGCATTCATGTCCTGGCTATTATAAACAGTGCTGCGATGAACATTGGGGTACATGTGTCTCTTTCAATTCTGGTTTCCTTGGTGTGTATGCCCAGCAGTGGGATTGCTGGGTCGTATGGCAGTTCTATTTCCAGTTTTTTTAAGGAATCTCTACACTGTTCTCCATAGTGGCTGTACTAGTTTGCATTTCCACCAACAGTGTAAGAGGGTTCCCTTTTCTCCACACCCTCTCCAGCATTTATTGCTGGTAGACTTTTGGATCGCAGCTATTCTGACTGGCGTGAAATGGTACCTCATTGTGGTTTTGATTTGCATTTCTCTGATAATGAGTGATGTTGAGCATCTTTTCATGTGTTTGTTAGCCATCTGTATGTCTTCTCTGGAGAACTGTCTATTTAGTTCTTTGGCCCATTTTTTGATTGGGTCATTTATTTTTCTGGAATTGAGCTGCAGGAGTTGCTTGTATATTTTTGAGATTAGTTGTTTGTCAGTTGCTTCATTTGCTATTATTTTCTCCCATTCTGAAGGCTGTCTTTTCACCTTGCTTATAGTTTCCTTTGTTGTGCAGAAGCTTTGAATTTTAATTAGATCCCATTTGTTTCTTTTTGCTGTTATTTCCAGTATTCTGGGAGGTGGGTCATAGAGGATCCTGCTGTGATTTATGTTGGAGAGTGTTTTGCCTATGTTCTCCTCTAGGAGTTTTATAGTTTCTGGTCTTAATGCTTAGATCTTTAATCCATTTTGAGTTTATTTTTGTGTGTGGTGTTAGAAAGTGTTCTAGTTTCATTCTTTTACAAGTGGTTGACCAGTTTTCCCAGCACCGCTTGTTAAAGAGATTGTCTTTAATCCATTGTGAAAACATAAAATATACTGTTTCCTGTCTTGTGATAAATGGACATTAAAATGATAAGAGTATATGATACATTCCTTTTCCTAGTCCTTTGTAGTGTACAAAACTTGGTGGGAGAGGAAATTGGGGGAAAACATAGGTTGGAGGATAAATCAAGCTTCATGTATACATATTTGGGCTTCCCTGGTAGCTCAGTGCTGAAGAATCCACTTGCCAATCTAGGAGACCCAGATCTGACCCCTGGGTTGGGAAGATCCCCTGGAGAAGGAATTGGCAACCCACTCCGGTTTTCTTGGCTGTGAAGTCCCATGGACAGAGGAGTCTGGTGGGCTACAGACCATGGGTTTGCAAGAGAGTCAGACGTAACTTAGTGACTAAACAACAGCACATGAAAAGAAAGAGGTTTTACTTGGAAAAGGAATTTTGTATTTTTATTCATTCACTTATAAAACAGAACTCGAAATGAGTTCAGTAACTGAACCCTGAAACTATAACTCAAATAATTTGAGTATTCAGTGAACTCAAACTCTGACAAATTTAGTCAAGTTTCGTCTTGTTAATGGGGAAAGGAGAGCTGCCTTGACAAGTCCATGCCATTTCCAGACTGAATCTGCTCATGATAGAGGAAGGGGGAAAAAAGTCTATAAATGTGAAGAGTGTCAGAAATCCTTCAGTGAGCCTGAATAATTTCCAGTGACTGAGTTTTTGAGCAATAAATTATGTAATTATCTCTATAGATTCCTGTTTGTGGCTATATGTAATCCCAACATAGAGAAAGAACTGTGAAAATTCATGTGCATTTGGGCACATTTCTGAAGTGATATTTACAATGCAATGCAATGAAATAGCTATTAATTACAGTAAAAAAGCTTCTTGTTAGCCTGTAAATATATGTATAGATTGTCCTGCTTTAGCCATCTCTTTATTCCCCATTTCAACCAATCCCATCACTACTGCTTATGCTCTCTCCTCTCCCAACAGCAAGTCTGTAGTTTACGTTTTCTGTGTTGTCTTTGTCTGGTTTTGGTATTAGAGTGATAGTGGCCTCATAGAGTGAGTTTGGAAGTTTTCCTTCCTCTGTATTTTTTTGAAAGAATTTTAGAAGGATAGGCATTAGCTCTTCTCTAAATATTCAATAGAATTCTCCTGTGAAGCCATCTGGTCCTGGGCTTTTGTTTTTTGGGAGATTTTTTTTTTTAAATCACAGCTTCAATTTCAGCGCTTGTAATTAGGTTGTCCATAATTTATATTTTTTCCTGGTTCAGTCTTGGAAGATTGAACTTTTCTAAGAATCTGTCCATTTCTTCCAGGTTATCAATTTTATTGCCATACAGGTGTTCATAATAGTCTTTTATAATCCTTTGTGTTTCTGAATTGTCTATTGTAAACTCTCCTTTTTCATTTCTAATTTTGTTGATTTGATCCTTCTCTTTTTTTTTCTTGATGAGTCTGGCTAAAGGTTTGTCAACTTTGCTTATCTTCTTAAAGAACCAGCTTTTACTTTTATTAATCTTTAGTAATGCTTTTTTCATTTCTTTTGCACTTATTTCTGCTTGGATCATTATGATTTCTTTCCTTCTACTAATTTTGGGGTTTTTTGGTCTTCTTCCGGTTGTTTTAGGTATAAAGTTAGGTTGTATGTTCTATGTCTTTCTTGTTTCTTTAGGTAGGATTGTATTGCTATAAAATTCCCTCTTAGAACTGCTTTTGCTGCATCCCTTAAGTTTTGAGTTGTCGTGTTTTCATTATCATTTGTTTCCAGACATTTTTTAATTTCCCTTTTGATTTCTTCAGTAACCTGTTGGTTATTTAGAAACACATTGTTTAATCTGCATGTGTTTGTGTTTCTTACAGTTTTTTTCTTGTAATTGATATCTAGTCTCATAGTGTTGTGGTTGGAGAAGATGTTTGATACGATTTCAGTTTTCTTAAATTTACTGAGGTTTTATTTGTGACCCAAGATGTGGTCTATCCTGGAGAATGTCCCATGTGCACTTAAGAAGAGGGTGTATTCTGCTGCATTTGGGTAGAATGTCCTGAAGATATCAATGAAATCCATCTCATCTAATGTATCATTTAAGACTTGTGTTTCCTTATTAATATTCTGTTTTGGTGATCTGTCCATTGGTGTGAGCGAGGTATTAAAAGTCTCCTATGATTGTGTTACTGTCAATTTCTCCTTTTATGTCTGTTAGTGTTTGTCTTATGTATTGAGGTGCTCCTGTGCTGGATGTATAGATATTTACAATCGTTATGTCTTCCTCTTGGATTGATCCCTTGATCATTATGTACTGTCCTTCCTTATCTCTTGTAATCTTCTTTATTTTAAAGTCTATTTTTTTCTGATATGAGGATTGCTACTCCAGCTTTCTTTTGCTTCCCATTTGCATGGAATATATTTTTCCATCCTCTCACATTCAGTCTATATGTGTCTTGAGGTCTGAAGTGGGTTTCTTGTAGACAGTATATATATGGGTCTTGTTTCTGTATTCATTCAGCCAGTCTGTGTCTTTTGGCTGGAGCATTTAATCCATTTACATTTAAAGTAATTATTGATATATATTTATTATTTTCTTAATTGTTTGGGGTTGATTTTATACCTCTTTTCTCTTCTCTTGTATTTCTTGACTGTATAAGTCCCTTTAACATTTGTTGTAAAGCTGGTATGGAGGTACTGAATTCTCTTAACTTTTGCTTGTCTGAAAAGCTTTTTATTTCTCCATCAATTTTGAATGAGATCCTTACCAGGTACAGTAATCTTGGTTGTAGATTTTTCCCTTTCAGTACTTTAAATATATCCTGCCATTCCCTTCTGGCCTGCAGAGTTTCTGCTGAAAGATCAACTGTTAAGCATATGGGGTTTCCCTTGTATGTTACTTGTTGCTTCTCCCTTGCAGCTTTTAATATTCTTTCTTTGTGTTTAGTCTTCGTTAGTTTGATTAGTATATGTCTTGGTGTGTTTTTCCTTGGGTTTCTCCTGTATGGGATTCTTTGTGCCTCTTGGATTTGATTGACTATTTCCTTTTCCATGTTGGGGACTTGCAGGGACTCTGGCGGCATCAAGTGTGCAGGGACACAGACTGCCTGTGCCACAGGAGTTATGGCCCTATCAGTGTCTTTTTTGAGCCTTTTGTAGCTGGCGATCAGAAGGCCTCTTTGGTCAGTCTTTCTGTGTAGCTCTGCCCATTCAGGCACTCAGAGGGCTCCCTTGCCTGGGGTTCTTCTCTGTCTCTCAGTGTTTCAGGCACATAAAGGGGCCCCCATGGATGGGGTTCTACTCTGTAGCTCAGCACATCACTCACTTAAAGGAGCACCCTGGGTGGGGTCCTGCTCTGTAGTTCAGTGTGTCAGGCATTTGATGGGCTAGCCCCTCTGTGGTTCAGCTGCCGATGCTGGCGTGTGGGGGAGAGAGGCTAAGGTGAAGGCTCCACCTCCTACATGTGACTCAGAAGTATCGCCTTGCTCTCATGGCTGCCCTGCTTTCCTCCACAGGCATTTCCCATCACAGTCTCCTCCCTCACACCCCCTCAATCCATCTCTCCACAGTCAACAGCAGTCCTCGCCCTGGGATTGCTCCACAATCCCTAAACTCCAGCTCCCAGCTGCTTTGCCTTCCAGTGGACCTGCATCCCTGTCTGGGGTATGTATGGCTGCAGCAAGGACTTTCTGATTCTCATTCCATTTAGCCTGCCACAGATCAGCTGCTTCACTCTCAGCCTTCAGTGTTTCTCCTCTGGCTCAGACGACTGCCCTGATGTGGGGATTGAACCCCTGCTTCAATTCCCCCACCGGCTGAGGGCAGGTCCAGTCCTCCTAACACTCCTGTTTTTCCCCCTACTTCCTTGTCCTGCTGAGATTTGTGTGGTTCTATATATTCTTTTCCACTGGTCAGGGACTCCTGTCTGTTCTCAGCTTGTGTTCTGCAAGCACTTCTGTGTCTGAAGGTGTATTCCCGATGTATCCACGGAGAAAGATGTACTCCATGTCTACCTGCTCCTCCACCATCGTGTTCTCTCCATATATGTAGTTTTCACCATATAAGTCCTATAAATCTGTTGTTGGACTGACAGCTAGTTACTTCATTTGGGACTATATAAATGGTATTATATTTTTTAATACTAGTGGCCACACATTTAGTGCTACTCTGAAGTATAAATACAATTTATATGAGATATATGTACATTTTATCCTCCAGACAAACTCACTTGATTCATTTTTAAATGTTTTCAGTTTGAGTTTTCTACATAGAAACTCATGCTGACTGCAATTAGGGATAGTACTGTTTCAAACTGTAACAGTTTTATTTCATTGTCTTGACTCACTGTGCTGGCTAGAACTTGCAACATTCTGTTAACAGCAGTGGTGAATTCGCTCTTGCATATCCCTAATCTTGGGCTTCCCTGGTGGCTCAGAGGGTAAAGTATCTGCCTGCAATGTAGGAGAGCTGGGTTCAGTCTCTGGCTCAGGACGATCTCCTGGAGAAGGGAATGGCAACCCACCCTTATCAACATCCCCCACCAAACTGGTATGTTCACTCTTGGCATTGTACATTCTATGGGTCTGGCCAGTGTACTAGGCTTTAGGGCCACTGCCAGTTCAGTATTCTTGCCTGAAAAGTCCCATGGACAGAGGAGCCTGGAGGGCTACAGTCCATGGAGTCACAAAGAGTCAGACATGACCAAATGACTAACACACACACACCCCTAATCTTAGGGAGAAAGCATTCACTTTTAAGTATAGTGTTACCTGTAAGAGTTCTGTGTGTGTGTGTGTTCTTTATAAAGTTGAGAAGGTTTCCTTCTATTACTAATTTTACGATAGCTATTTTTTATTAAAAATTTTTAGAGCAGTTTAATGTTCACAGCAAAATTGAAAGTAAGATGTGGCGATTTCCCCATGTACCTCCTGGCCTCACATGCATAGCCTGCACCCTTATCAACATCCCCCACCAGAGTGGTATGTTCACTCTTGGCATTGTACATTCTATGGGTCTGGCCTATGTATTGGGCTGTAGGCCCACTGACAGTTCAGTTTTCTGGTATTTTGATCTACTAGTGCAGCTGAGGTTTCCATTCCAACCCTGTTGACACTATTTGCAGATAAAATTGTTTCCATAGATGAAATGCTGTTCCTAGGGTAACTTCTCAAGCCAAGTTCTATTCATACTATGACAAGACTGTTGTTGTTGTTTTTTAAAACTGTAATATAGGAAAAGGGGCAATTCTCTTTGATTTCAGCATTTGCAGTCATCTGGTTTATTTTCCGTGGTTCTTCTGCCAAGGTAGGGTGAATGCTATTTTAATGTGAGCAAGGTACAGAGAACTCCATCAAGGATTCACTTCCACTTTGTATTCCTGTAAAGTGAAAGTCCATTTCTACAATAACTACAAGGCTGATAAGATAGTTAAAGCATGATACTTGCAAGTTGTAATTATTTGGGGCTTATCTCTTCCTTTCTCCCTGAGAAACATTGAACATTTCATGAACACTATCTCACTAAGTTTTCATTAAGTCTGAGAAGCTCACACACTCAGAAACAGACAAAGATGTTTTTATCAATAAGATCAAGATATTAGACAAGGTTTTTATTGATATCCAGTCATCAGTCATTTTCTTTAATTTTCAGATTTAATGAACAGTGTTTGATTGATCAAAGAACTTTATCATTGTAATTATCTATGCTTAAATTAATGAAGGAACCACTCTGCAGCATACTCTAACGTGTCTTTTTCATAACTGGGGTTTCAAGAGATGTGTTACCTGTGAATTCCTTATAGCACCCTGGGAAGTCAATACTATATTATTCCTTATAGAGAAGGAAATAATTACAAAGATGTTGTAGAAGTTGTCCATCATTACACTTGCAGTAAGAGGATGAACTGGGACTCTGACCTGGTAATACATTGCTGGACTTCATGTGTTTAATCAATATCTCCTACTGTCTGCAAAAAAAAAGTTAGAACCCTGTCTTTACACAGTGTACATTCTAGTGGAAGAGATAGCCATTAAACAACATAGCATGTAATTAAACATCTAATTAGAAACAGTGGTAACTACTACCAAGAAAAGCATTAAGATTTTAGCACTAAGAACTTGTCTGAGTTGCCTCATTTCACTGACGAAAAGGGATTTGAGTTAAAGCTTAACTAACATTCTATGTAGATTTTCAAAATCTCCAAAAGGAAATGTTATAATTTTTCAGATACTACTTTACAATATTTGAAAGTAATATTCTGGAATTCAAATGAAAATAATTTTGGAAATGTGGTGGGTAGAGAATGAAAGCATCATTTGAGACACATTTCTTTGCTTCTTTGTGCAAGCTAAGACTTCTAAGTTTGTTTGGATTAGTTGCTTTTTAAAATTGATTTATTCCATTAACCATATAACAGTCTGTCTCTGTCTTTCTCTCACTCTCTCCACCATATCTCTAGAGTATGTGTGCACATCAGAAGACCAATTTTCTGTGGCTGGCGTGGTTTCTATGTACCATGACAGCATCAAAACAAATGAAAATTCTTGTGGGCATGTGTTTTCCCCTTCATCTCTCATAGATCAAACCTAACTGCTTAATTCCTTTGGCTACATCATCCTGCTCTATGCCACTTCGACACAGTAGTGTCTTGAGAAGAACAGGTAATGCAGTGCACATATCCCAAGCAAGGCCCACTCTCCACCACACAGGAACAGTTAAGTGTGCTCCTGGTTACACAATGAGACCTCTAGATTCCATGTGTAGTGTCTCTACCAAGACAGAAAAGAAAGAGCTAGAACATGTGTTCGTTTTTTTCCCTCATTCTAATCGGTCTTTAATACTATTATCATATAAAATATGACTATTAGAATGTTTCATCTGCATTATCCTAGTAACATGTTTAGCAGCTTGGTCCTGTCCAAGTTTAAAGGATAGAACAAAACTGAGTCTAGGAGTTCTACCTCTGGCCGGGCTTTACTCTTACCCCTCCTTAAGAGTGCACCACACCTAAGATGATAAACATCCATCCTGTGAATTTCAGCTCATCTCCCCTTAGGCTATTTCAATAATGATCCCAAGCACTACAAGGATGTTTGAGCAGAAACTCCCCAGAGCTCCTACCTGTGTCCTTTATTGAAATAGTTACCTGAACTCTGTAAACTAGTACATCCATGTTGCCTAGTTTCCATATTGTCAAGTGGTTCTATTCCCAGATAAGTCAAACAATGTAGACTCTTCATTCAGGAGCCATAGGGCATGCTATTCTGAGAGTGACAGAAGTGTAGGGAGATGTTGGTAAATGAAGGGGTAATTAATACATCAGCACACTTGTAAGATATACTCTTAATTCCTGAAATTTATGTGCATAAGGATACTTGCTTTTATGAGTTTAAATAAAATTTACTTACTGGATTTGGGTCCATTCATTGAACTATGCACATGGTTATGTTAAAGTCAGGGAGTGTTTGAAAAATTGAGTGAGTTTAAAAGAAATTTTTATTTTAAATTTCTGCTCTGGTAGTACAGACTGCACTTTTATTCCTTTCCCTTACCCAAGTGAGAATAACTATGCGTGTCCAGGAAAGCAAATTAGGTGATCATGAATATGATGAACTCTAGACTCCTTGAAAAATGAATTTTCTCAAAATTTAACCTCCTGCTAGTAAATTGAAAGGCTCATTTGTGTTTTCAGATTAATTTGAATACACAGAGTAAGGGACTGAAGAATTGATTGCAGTTTAGGGAAATCAGAACTCTTGCTTCCTCTTGAGAGGCAGAACAGCTTTTTGATGGGCACTTAGCACATGTCTTCTGACCTCACAGTATTATGTCCACAGCCTGTCATTTCTTCTTTCATTATCACTTCATAAGGAGAGTAAACATTCCAAGGGTTTTTGGTGTTTGAGTTCCTTAATAAATTTCATGCCCTTCGAGAATGCATCAGTTTAATTCTTTGAGATCTCGTCTATTAGCTGAAAATCATCAATCCCACTTGTGTTTGTATTTACATAAATATATGATGCCTCCTTCCATGAGCATGTATTACTCTGTATAGTCCCATTGGGGGCATTTTCATAGCTATGTGTTTCTATATTTGTTTGTGGTTTCTTGCATTTGGGTACATTCATGTTTGTCAGCATATACATTGAGCACACGTATGTGCCTATACATGATCCCTGTCGTGTGCGGTAACTCATATCCATGCATGTGTCTATGTCTAATGATATCCAGCAAAATGTAAGAGTATGTGTTGAGTACGTTTTGGGTTGCTTGCTGTGATTTTATTTCTTAACTGTTCATAGGATTATATACACAAGAGCTCTAAAACCACAACATATTAAGATACTAAAAGCATTAGATACTATTCTTGTGTGAAGTCAGGGACCCAAGATAGTAATGCTGGCTTTTCACAGCTACCAAAGCTACAGTTTGACGTTGACATCAATACCTGCCTCATCCACAGGCTTGGTTTATGTCCATCTTCATGTCTGTTCGTTTAGCTACGGTTGGACCCAGACTAAGGAGTTACATTGGAGCTATTCATGGGATGCCCAAAGAGTGGATTAATTCCAACAGGGCTTCATATACATAGAACCCTAAAGGAATTTTATATATTATCCTGTTATATCCAAGGTATCTTTAAATTGGATGTAAATGAAGGAAGTAAATATGTCACATGATACACAATATGCCTATTCTAGAGAAAGAATGTGCATTATGAGAGAAATCATAACTTAGCTAATATGGGGACAAATATCTCATTTGTCCCCGATAACAATAGGTGGGATGTTCTTATGATTGGTACTAGTATTGGATATTTCTAAGCATGGACTATTTTTTTAAAAACTTTAAAAATTTCAACGTATTTTTGAAAACAATGTGTTTATGAGTAAATACAGTGTTTACTTTTTGTTTAAAACAAACAATACATTAAAACTTTGCCTGTTCTCTGTGTATTGTATTTGAAATTTCAGTCAGTGCTGGTCAAACGTATACCAATAACTTGAAGAACAAAATGCTAATTCTTCCCTGGTGTCACCCACCAAAAGTTTCTTTGCTTTTATCCAAGACCTAGTGTATATTGTTTAATTGTCACAGAGAATCTCCAGATTACAAGTAGGAAACCAAGTCATTTATTTCTCTCCCTCCGATTATCTGACACCTCCAGTTGCTTCCTAAGATGTGCATAAATAGTGGAACCTTACAGTACTCGCCTCAGAAGGTTGATCTATTTTGTCTTTGTCCTGGGTTTGAGGTATGTGGTGGTAGCTTTTATTAGAGGGCTGCAGAGACCTTCCTAAGTGTGGTTTTCTATTTGCTGTCTTGTAATAAACTGCTCAGAATTTATCCAATCTTCTTATCTAAAGCTGAAAGTATTGGTCACTCAGTCGAGTCCGACTCTTGGCGATCCCATGGGCTGTAGCCTCTGTTCATGGAATTCTCCAGGCAAGAATACAGGAGTGGGTTGCCATTCACTTCTCCAGGGAGATCTTCCCAACTCAGGGATCAAACCCAGGTCTCCTGCATTGCAGGCAGTTCTTTACCGTCTAAGCCACCAACAGTCTCAGTCATCTAATTGCTACTTCTCTACATGGAAATATTCAAACATGTAGAGGGCATATGGATATATTAGAAGTGGTACTATATAATTGTTAAAAACAAAGGCTTTGGATTTGAACTTCTTGGGGATTCCCAGTTCAACTATTCAAAAACTGAATAATCATAGGAATATTTTTTTATCCATTATATGCCTTGTTTTTATTATTTTAAAATTGAAAGTAGTAAGAATGCCTATATGATAATTATAGTAGGCATCCATTTTAATATCATATATTAAAAACAAAATACCTGGATTGTAATAAGCCTTCTTTAAATGTTAGTTATTAGCATATACATAATGTATTTAACAGTTTGCATGTGATCATGCATATGCTCATATATTAAAAATGATCATATGTACATATGTATAAAATCCTCTGAATATACACAAACTTTCATACACTGAATATGTTCAGCAAATACTGGTGTGAATGTAGAGGGCAGCCATTGTAATTTTCTCACATCTAAAAGAATATTGCTGCTTTTAATTACTTAATTAAATTAATTAATTAAATATACACAGAATTACTCCAGATAGCGCTGTATTATGCTTACAATTGGTAAGATTCCTGAGTCATAAATATTGTGATTATCCTTGTTAAAACCCTAGAAGCGTGATATCCACTATTTATTTGCTTTGTCACATAATATTTATTTACATAATTTTTTCTGTCCTTGTTGTAAATCACTAAGTCCTATACAGTCTATGTAATTTTGTTTATTTATATTGCAAAATGGAATTTTGTTCTTTTTGAAATTATTTTTTAGATCTTTTCCTTATGTTAATAAGTAATATTGATAACCTTAAATAAATGTCATATATTTATTTTCCATAACTAAGAGAGATATTTTAATGAAAAATCTTAGTCTGTAATTGCAATTAGAAAGTTTTCCTTTTTTTAAATTAAGTGCCTATGTAGTATGTTGAAATTGTAATTTCAATTTGATGTTTCTTATACAAAGTGTACAAACGTATGCATTTCAGATCATCTCTTTGCTTCCCTAGTTTTAAAATTCTCCCAAAGATCTCAAAGCAGTAATACCTGAGATATTTAAAACATTGATATAGCATTAATTAAAACAACCACAATTCATATTTTGTGGTAGAAAGAACTCAGCTCACACTTATGCATTTTGAATTGTGATTTTCTTATGCAGGAAACTGAAACATTACTTTTTCCTTTCAATATTTTAATACTACTTCAAGCTCTAAAGCTTCTGCATGAACCTTTAATCCTCTCACTCCTTTTTCTTTTTTTTAAAAGAGCACATGTAAATAGATTTATGTGAATGGAATTTTTCTTTTACTGAATTCTCCTTGGAATGGTTGGACTTAATAAAACTTAAAAACCTCTTAAAATAAAACAACAAAATTCTGTAAAGCAATTATCCTTCAATAAAAAAATAAATTAATTAAAAAAACTTTCTACTTCTCGAACTACTCTAGTAGTTTCCTATATTATCTCTTCTGCTTCCACCCCACCCCTATAAATTATTCTCTGCACAGCTCCCATAACAATTCTTTAAAACCTAAATCAGGTCATGACATTCCTCTCCTTAAGTGTTCCAGTAGGGTCCATTCTCACTGGAATGGAAATTTGATTAAAAACATATTTTAACATAAAAGATTTTTACCCTGACCTAGGAGGCTCTCCATTCTGTCAACATTTCTTGGCCTCATTTCACTCCATTCTACTCATGGCTTATCCTGCTCAAATCACACTGGTCTTCTTTCTGTTTCTTTGATTTACTAGCAAACATCTGCCCCAGGACCCTTGCTTTTACTTTTCTCCCTTCCTCAATTATTTTTACTCTCAGTGTTTTCTTTAAAAAAATTTTTTTAAGTATAATTGATTTCCAATGTTGTATTAGTTTCTTCTATACAGCAAAGTGAATCAGTTATACATATTCATATATTCACTCTTTTTAGATTCTTTTCCCATATAGGTTATAATATTGAGTAGAATTCCCTGTGCTATATAGGAGGTCTTTACTTGTTATGTATTTTATATATAGTAGTATATATTTGTCAATCCCGATCTCCCAATTTACCCCTCACCTCCTCCCCATGTCCTCCCCACCCCCTTGAAACCTTAAGTTTGTTTTCTACATCTATGACTCTCAGTGTTTATTCTTACTCATGTTCATTCCAGTTTCTACTCAAATAACTCTTTATAAGAGATTTTTTTTACAGATCTTTTCTTATCCAAAAGAGTACCACTAACACCAGCATTTGCTTTTAGCATATGTTATACTATTATCTTATTTTTTGTCTTTATTGTAATAATGTACTGACTATATACATATATATAGGAGAAGGAAATGACCACCCACTGTGGTATTCTTGTCTGGAAAATCCCATGGATGGAGGAGCCTGGTCAGCTGCAGTCCATGGGATCGCAAACAGTCAGACATGACTGAGCAACTTCTCTTTCTTTCTTTCTATACGCACACACACACACACACACACACACACACACACACACACACATATATATCTAAATAAATAAATATACATCTAAATACATGTTATATATGCTGTGCATGTACATGAACACGTGTGCAACTCTTACATAGTAATCACCTTGCCTGACTGATTAAATTTTCAGATTGACAAAAACATATAAAAAGAGTTGTGTCAGTTGTGAGATAACTGTTCTTGGAAAGACCTGTTTAAAAGATTGGCCACTGGCCTGCATCTGGGCACCTGTTTTTCAAGAAGGTTCTCACAATTTCTTAATTAGGTTAGAGTGGCTCTATGCTGAAAGAGTTTGTGCAAACAATAAGGTTTATGCTGAACACAAACTTTCCTTCTGGGAGTCTGGAATTTTGTTACATGGTAAGCAGAAGATTTTTATGTGAGTACCCCTTAATGTACGTACTCCTGGCACTGAGTCTCTAATGAATTTCCCTGGTAGATACCATTAGGTGTGTTTTCTTAGTCCATCAATGAATGAATTAAGTACATTCTGTGTGATTCCATGCTAGAGAACTCAGGATTCTAGGATTCTTGTACACTTGTGCTTGGTTTCCTCAGGACTTCTCCCTGCATGCACTTTTCTTTTTCGGGTTTTGTTTTGTGTTCTTTGACAGTAATAAATCATAGTCATAAACACAACTACATGCTATGTCCCATGATCCCTCTAGTGAATCACCAAACCTGTGGGTAGTCTTGGGGATCTATGACACAGCAACTTAATGGCATTTCCTCTTCCATTCTGAATATAAAAGCTACCAATGGCATTATCAATGGGATAATACTGATAATCATTCTAATAATAATAATCTAATATCACTGACTTGATGGACGCAAGTCTGAGTGAACTCCGGGAGTTCGTGATGGACAGGGAGGCCTGGCATGCTGCGATTCATGGGGTCGCAAAGAGTTGGACACGACTGAGCGACTGAACTGAACTGAACTGAATATCTATCTTACATACAGCTAAAATGATAGCTCTTAGGAAATAGCATCTTTTAAAATATTCCATTATTTTTTTCACTGTTTTAAGTTTGGAACTTTGAATTTTTTATGTACAGTATAAAGAGTTTTGATGTGATACTGGGCTTTGAGCATTACAGTAGTTTCTGCATGTTTTCTTGAAAGAGAATAGTAGGTACTATATGTAGGTTTGACTGTGAAAAAAAGTATCAGAAAAGGAAGCATACTGCAAGAGCTAAAAGTTTACTTACAACAAGTTTGGAGAGGAAACCTCACTGATTATAATGGTATTAATAAAATGACGAATGGCAGTGTACCAGATGATTATTAAGCCGTTTCAGAACCTGCATTTGAGCCATTTCTTGTATATGTTAGTGTAGGCCTCAGATCCTTCTGTGTCTAAAAGGGAGATAAGAAAGTGCAACTAGGCAGGAACTTGCTACAAAAGCTGCTACTTTGTACGTCTTAAGCATTCTAAAAGTGACTATCATTCCAACATCAGAAAGTACTCTTCTGAATAAACATGTCTGTGATCTCTGAGTTGAGATATGGGACTAAATCTTTAGTAAAGGGATAAATACTAAAGGAAAAAATGCAAACCATAGCATTTGAGTCTCTTGTTCTTAAGTGTCCTATCCCTTAAGTCCAAGCTCATCATCTAGTTTCCTGTCCCTCTCCTCTGCTCCAGGGGGCTCCAGTCACACTAGCGTTGATGTTTCTTGATTACTTCACATCGCTTCTGCTTGGGGCCGAGGACTTGCAAATCCTCCTGCCAGATAGGGTCCTCCTCCATTCATTCATGTCTCTTCTCACCCCTCCAGTGAGACTTTCACTCTCTCCTGTGCTTCTCAGTCTCCTTTCCCTGTATCATTTTGTTCACAAGTCCCCCATTCTCTACCCATTGGATTCATGAATAGGTGGCTGCAGTGTTGGGAAGGGAAAATAATGGGTTTTACAGAAAACGTGGAGAATTGTATTTCCAATATATAAATCTTTGTAAACTTATTCTCTAATTCAGACTTGTACTGGGGCTTTTTACTGCAATGTGCCTTGGATCACAGAATCCTATAAAAGCTCTAAGTAATATTTTTGAGTCAAATTGTCTCTTTTTTATTGTAAGTTCACCAGGAATCCAAAGGATTACAATAAACATGTATGAGACTAGGGAGTTCTAACAAGAAAAACATCAAAACCACCATTACCAAAAAAAAAAAAAAACACTGTGACCAGAATTCTATAATCACTGACAGCTGCAATTTGTTGCCTCTTTATTTTATGTCTTAAAAACTGTGTTATGACTTTTAATATATTACCTTACAGAATTCTTATAATAATTTTATTTCCCTTTAGGGAGCCTATGACTCAGTACCTCATCCAACCCAGTGTCCCACAGTTAGTGACACAAATAGGACACAATCCCAGATCTCTAAGTCCAGTCTTAATGTTCTGCCTCTCCACTCATTACTATATGGCAGTCTAAATACCCTTTGTGTGATTTACAATAGCATAACTACAGATGAGACATGTCTGGATGTTTTCTCACTGATAAAGACCTGTTTATTGTAGCAGAATGCTATTTCTAGAAACTATACCAACTCAGAAGAGATGATACTCATCTGCATAAAATTTCTGCAAGTCACAGTGTGTGGCTAAAGTTAATGCAAGCTATATTTTGTTCGTCGGATATAAAAACCTTAATTTCATTCAACTTGGTTTGATGGGGCAAATGATGCTCAATCCACGATTATCATTCCCTGTTGATCTGAGATCTGACAATGTCTTAATAATCTCCCTGTCTCTCTCTAAAGAGATTATAAGTCATGCAAATGCAAAGATCATTTAGACTGACATTGTATCACGATGAGCTTCATAGCAGGGGAGAACCAAAGATTTATTTTGTTAATGTTTGAGACTAGTTGTTTCACTTTTCAACACTAATCTAGCAGAAGAAGCATTTTCTATCTTTTTTATTTTATTTCTGTCTTGAGATGACTTCATGAGCAGTATTGGAAATATGATTTGTCTTCCAAGATAACAGTATATTTCTCAAATGTGATTCCAGTTTAGGGAGGACAATTGAGACACTATCTAATTGATATCCTGTCTTTGCATATGTTCAACACTCCCCTGTGAGAGTAGAGAGACTGCTAGTTCTAGTAACAAGGGGGTTGGTATCATCTGATTTAGTTGTTAATGAAAAAACATTAAACATAGCATATTTTTTACATATAACTTTCCTTGGATGTTTTTCATATTATTATCCTTGGTTGTTACTCCTGAATGAATAGGAATATTGCAAGCTTAATATGTCATCTTTCTCCATGAGTTTATATTTGGCACTTTGCCTAAGTATTCCTTGATCGTATACCTGTATTGGAAAGCAGATATTTAAAATAAATCATTGAGTAATAGTCTCAAGTGTTACAAAAGAAACAAACTGAATAATCATCCTCCACCTCTAGAGTGCCAAAATTGCATTCAATCTTGAGTTGTTTTCTATTTCATAAACTGGTCAAGGATTTTTTTTTTTATTCATCTTTGATACTTTTTCTTTCCCCTGTATTTTTACACCATTAAACTTCATCAAATTAATCTTAACAAAATTTCACAATTCTGTCCTCAAATGCATTCCTACATGTTACTACCCTCTGTCATTGCTTTTTCTGAACTACTGCACCAACTTAAAACTAGCCCCTCTGTATTGCAAAATCTTTGATCCCTGACCTACATTCTGTATTCCACAATCCTGATAGAGATGTATTTCTTAAATAAGCTCATCAAATCTCATGAAAATGGTCATCAAACTTTTGCATCATAATATATAATACAACTAATTTTAGATGAGATTTTGTTTACTTAAAGTATAAACAGAAGCAGTTCTGTGTTTAGAAAACTCCTTTTATCTCTCCTACTTAATTTTAACCTACTCTACTATTGCCTGGAAAATCCCATGGACAGTGGAGCCTGGCAGGTTACAGTTCATGCAGTCACAAAGAGTCAAACACAACTGAGTAACTGAGCACAAGAGGTATTTTTATTATCTTTCTAAATAGGATCAGTATTTGTTTTAATACAAAGGATATATTTTAAGTTATACAGCATGGGATAATTCTGATACATCATAAAATGGAAGAATTCAAAACAACTAAGCTGTATGGCTTCCTGGAGCACATTTTAAGCATCCCTGTAACTTCAATCATCGTATTTACTGCATCAATTAGCTATTGCAAAACAACCAAGCAGAAAAATCTCAGTGGCATATGATAAGTGGCATATGATTCTCTGTGTGTATTGTGGATAAGTGAATGAGTTCTATGCTTCAAGTAGTAGGTTTCATTGAGTTTACATTCTTACTTTGCTTAAGCACTGATCCACATCACACGGATTCATTTTGAGGCCCAGGCTCAAAGTTAGTTCAGTCACTCAGTCATGTCTGACTCTTTACAACCCCATGAACTGCAACACGCCAGGCCTCCCTGTCCATCACCAACTCCTGGAGTCCATCCAAACCCATGTCCGTTGAGTCGGTGATGCCATCCAACCATGTCATCCTCTGTCATCCCCTTCTCCTCCTGCCCCCAATCCCTCCCAGCATCAGGGTCTTTTCCAATGAGTCAACTCTTTTGCGTGAGGTGGCCAAAGTAGTGGAGTTTCAGCTTCAGCATCAGTCCTTCCAATGAACACCCAGGACTGATCTGCTTTAGGATGGACTGGTTGGATCTCCTTGAAATCCAAGAGAAGCTGTAATACCTTGGAAGCACTTCTCTTGCCAGTAACACAGTACCAGACAAGTCCCAGTGCACAGGAATATTTCAAGCCCTTGTGCACAATCAAAAATGGATGTCTCATTGTCAAATAGTCACACAGCTAAGCAATTATTAGAAGTCCAAATGCTGAACTGTTACCAAATTTGATTGAACTTATCATATGAGGCAATATAGGTATGTTCATATTCATGCCCTTTTTTAGATTAAAAGTGAAACAATAAAGATCTATAACACTAATCACTTATTTTAAACTTACAGGAATTCTTATCTACACATGTATATTTAAAATTCTATGTTATATGTGAAAATTTATTTAGTTTGCCTTCAGTCTGTTTTCTGCACATATATGTTTGTGTGTGTGCGTGTGTATGCATGTGTGTGTTTATATGGGGTTTTCCTGGTGGCTCAGTGGTAATGTATCCACCTGCCATTGTAGAAGAGGCAAGAGATGTGGGTTGGATCCCTGGGTCAGGAAGATCCCCTGGATTAGGAAATGGCAACCCACTGCAGTATTCTTGCCTGGGAAATCCCATGGAGAGAGGATCCTGATGGGCTACACTCCATGGGGTTGCAGAGTCAGGCACAACTTAGCAACTGAGCACACAAGCATATGTGTTTATATGTATAATTTTTTTCTCCCAAGACTTTACAGCCATCTACCCTATCAAGGTCACGGCTATATCGTATTACCCTTGAATCATTTACTGCAGTTTCCTAAAGCACCTCATCTTTTTGTTCATTAATGTTTGAGGCACAGTATTTAAATCATTTAAAAAGTTGTTAGAAATTTTAATTCTAACCACAGGTATCCTTTCATTTTACTGAAGGGCATCTATCCTATGCATGCCTGTTCATGATTTCCACATTGTAATCACATATTACACCTTAAATTTCATTAAAACTTGTCTCAGTTTAGTCGCTCAGTCATGTCCAACTCTTTGTGAACCCATGGACTGCAGCATGTCAGGCTTCCCTGTCCATCACCAACTCCCTGAGCTTACTCAAATTCATGTCCATCGAGTCAATGATGCCATCCAGCTATCTCATCCTCTGTCATCCCCTTTTCGCTCAGTCATGTCCCAACTCTTTGCGACCTCATGAATCACAGCACGCCAGGCCTCCCTGTCCATCACCAATTCCCAGAGTTCACTCAGACTCGTGTCCATTGAGTTAGTGATGCCGTCCAGCCATCTCATCCTCTGTCATCCCCTTTTCCTCCTGCCCCCAATCCCTCCCAGCATCAGAGTCTTTTCCAATGAGTCAGCTCTTCGCATGAGGTGGCCAAAGTACTGGAGTTTCAGCTTCAGCATCAGATGTAAGTAACTATGAGGTCATATTACTTAGAATACTTATTAAATCTGTATAAAATTTGTTTGGCTATATCTTTATTATAACATATATCAGAAACACAGTAGTATATTATATACTAACACACACAGAGCAGTAGATATAACACTTACACAGACTTCAAATATAATCGACATATTAATATGTAGTGTTTTAAAATGATTAATGCATAGAAAGTATGTATAAAGTACAAGGCGACAGTCATGACCCTGCAGTGACGTGGAAAAAGTTCAAAGATGAATTAAAGTACACTTTATAGTGTAAATGGGTATCGGTGCTGCTTCTCTTTGATTTGCACTGTGATCCTTGGAGCTGATTCAACTAATGCAAGCAGCCAAACTGGAAATGGAGTTGTCCTGTACCTCCTAGGTTAAAGTGCTGCATAGAGTGGAAAATGGAGAACTGATATCAGTTTTGGACAGGCAGGGTAAATAAATGTGCACTTTTTATATCCGTCTACTTGCTGCAATTCATGGTGTTGCAAAGGTTGGACACAGCTGAACGACTGAACTGAACTTCATAATTCATTTTTAAAATGTTTATACAAAAACTATTTTTAAAATGTAATTATATCTTTGTTTACCTTTTTAATATACTACTTGGTAGTGTACAGATGTTATATTGCTTGATACTATACAGCTAGAATATTTGATAAAAGTAACTTAGTAGAGATAAATATTTTTAAAGTCCTACTTTGGAAAGTCATATTTATTTGAGGATATCTCCCTCCAATATATTTTCCTCTTCAGTAAATGGTTTTTAAAATCCTGTGAAGTGATAGTATCCATTGAAGAAAACACAACTGAAAGAAGCACACAAGCAGGAAAATCTGTTGCACCTAATAATACACAGATGACAAGCTCAGTTGTTCTCATGTCCTAAAAGATTTTCCAAAAGAATGTTTTCTCCAGGTGCAATACATCTAGAATGACTGCTTCTCTGTCTTGAGGTATATTTTTTTGCTTCAAAAGTCTTAAGTCAGTTCACAGAAAGGTGAGAATTATTTCACATTAGAAAGTCATGAAGTGATTGAATTTTACAACCAAAGGTAACCTCCTTTATATCTATTAGCCAACTTCATTGTATAAGCAGTAATACAACTTAGACAATAATAGACAATAATATATATTGTCTATATATATAATAATATTGTCTACATATATAATATATAGACAACTGGTCTATTATTTCAAATATGATTGTGATAGCATGGGTGGAAGGTGGGAAAGAGAACTCTATGGAAGATAAATTGTTTTCATTTACCCCCTCAATTAATTTATACACTGTTGAGTGATAACACTGTCAATGAAGCGCTTCCAAAGTCCTAGGGAATTTTCTGGAGCTTTACAGAAAGATTCCACCATGATTGACAGTGTTTGGATATCAATAGGTGGTAGATGTGATATTAGCCTCCATTCCTTGGATTTGTTTTTTGAATAACCTTCCTGGGCTCTTCCTAGGTTGTGATGCTGAGTTCCAAAAACCCTTAGAGCACCCACAGTACAAGCAAGAGTTCAAGTCTGCTGTCAGACTTTAGAGCTAAGGTTACTTCACTTTTATCTGTAGAAAAATTGATAGTATGAATCTGAAGCTCATTTTGAAAAGAAACATAATTGCTTGATAAAGCAAAGTTTAGGCTGTAAAGACACATTTTGCATGTTTTTGTTTTTGTTTTTTAATAGACTCCCTCATCAAAATGAGTCTGTAGCTAATGCAAGCCTCATGAAGGTAACTTTCCTTTGATCTCTTCCATTTCCAACGAGCTATCTATCTATTTTCACTGAGTGTATCCCCCTGGGCTGTCTGCTGGAATCTACTCATGTGGTCTGGTCAAAGCTATTATTATCTGAAGACACCTCTCAGGTTAGACAAGGCAGGATTCCTGGGAATTCACTAAGACACTAGAATTCAGTTCTGGTCAGAGAGGTAATGAATGTAGTTGACTTCAGGCCATTCACAGCACAGTTGTTTGATTCTTTCACATTGAACCCAATCCAAAGGCTATAAAAATGAGAGAACCTTGTGACCTTGCCAGAAGTAAGGTTATTTACAGTTTCTCTGATCTGGAAAAGATTATAGTTAATACAATGATTGGGGGAAGCCATTACTCCTTCTCATATAGTTTATCTTTTCTGACTAGCTGACTACTTGATCTTTGTGTCTATCTATGTCGCTTTTATATATGTGTGTATATATATATATACACACACACACACATACACACACATATTTTATATATATATAATTTTCTGTCTCTATCATGCCGCTTGTAAGTGAGTTTGCTTTTTCTTTTTAATTTAAAGGCACGTTAGTGCTAAATTTTTCATCCAAGAAGTAATATAACTTTTATAGATGTAATATGAATTGTCATTGGGTCACTGTGTCATTGTCAATTTAAAGAGTATGATTTCAATGTCTGATTAAAATGTCATGTAATTGAAAATGATTCTATAAATAAAAATTTCATCTATAGCAAAGATTAAAATCACTTCTTTTTGGTAAATTTTAATGTAGGTGTAAACTAAACAGAGGCTAAGGGGAAAAAAATTGGAAGAAAGGAAGAGAATGTTCAGGGAAATGTTACGCCGGTATATGTAGCAGTCACATTCCTGGTGGAAAACAGATGGCACACTCAAAGGTTTTTAACTGAAGAGGATTTAATGAAAAGTTATTTACCATAACTAAGGTATCTAACAGGCAATATGTAGTCCCCAGAGCCTGGGAACATCAAGAAGTTGTTAACATGTGTATACAGAGAGAAACAAGAGGAAAGAAGAGGTAATGGAGGGTTAATGAATCCTGGAGAGAGCTTACAGGCATGAAAAAGGTTACCCCATAGGAGCTTGTCTTTTAGATTTTAGTAAAATCATGCCTGTGCTCTTACTAAAAACGTAAGAGTAAAAACTTGGTGGTTAAACCTCCACATCCACTGACTGCAGAGTAATAGGTATAGGAAACACATTTTTTCCTGAAAGTGAGCTATCAGGTAAAATACTGAAATAGGCCACATTCCCCTCTACCTTTTGGTTTCTTGACACTTTTATGGGGAAAAGAACACCAAACAGAGGCTGCTAGTTTAAGATTTAGATCACATCCTATGGGACATCACCTAAAATTCTAGGATTTTTCCCATCCCCTTACTAAAAGTAATGATATATGCTGTTTTGCCATTTGATAAAGCCAGCTTCTCTAAGTGATGTGGCATGTGGCAAGATCAGTCTTTTCTGTGTCTGAACCTAGTATCATATTTCACGGTACAATGAATTCCTAAATCATATCCATATTTTATGGAACATACAGGTGTGTGATGTATCATGTGACTGCAGCCATGAAATTAAAAGATGCTTGCTCCTTGGAAGAAAAGCTATGACCAACCTAAACAGCATATTAAAAAGCAGAGACATTAGTTTACCAACAAATGTCTGTTTAGTCAAAGCTATGGTTTTTCCAGTGGTCATGTATGAATGTGAGAGTTGGACTATAAAGAAAGCTGAGCACTGAAGAATTGATGCTTTTGAACTGTGGTGTTGGAGAAGACTCTTGAGAGTCTCTTGGACGTCAAGGAGATCCAACCAATCCATCCTAAAGGAAATCAGTCCTAACTATTCATTGGAAGGTTTGATGCTGAAGCTGAAACTCCAATATTTGGGCAGCTGAACTGACTCATTTGAAAAGACCCTGATTCTGGGAAAGACTGAAAGCAGGAGAAGGGGATGACAGAGGATGAGATGGTTGGGTGGCATCACTGACATAATGGACATGAGTTTGAGTAAACTCTGGGAGTTGGTGATGGACAGGGAGGCCTGGTGTGCTGCAGTCCATGGGGTCACAAAGAGTCACACACGCCTAAGTGACTGAACTGAACTGATGTGTATGAATATGCATTTTATAAGTCCAAAAATTGTATTGCTGGTGAACATGCTTTTGTGTAGGCAAGAAGAAAATTTTATCTAGAATAAACATCTATTTTTTTGAGGCAACTTTGCTGTCATTTTCCTTCTCATGTCTAATGTAATCAACCTACATCTTGGTCATGGGTTGGTTTCCTGGGGGATAGAACCATAGCAGTAGCTCAGCACTACTCAGCACTGACATTAGCATTTGGGGCACTCAGAAGTGGTAACATCAGGGCAGTCTTGGTGAAATTACAAAGTTGCTTTGTGCGTTAATATACACCATTCCTGCCACCACAATTATTTTGTACCTGGAATCATTGAGCAAACCCAGGATTCTGGGAAAGAGATAAAACAACTTCAAAAGAATGGGTTATCTTTTTCCTTTGATTATGAAGAAATTGAAGGATGACAGTAAATATTTGTGTTAGATACAGGTATCTTCATGTTTCTGATTGCGACAAGAGATATAACCTTACACTCTATTCCAAGACTTTTTAATTCTCTTTCCAATCTCTTTAACCAATGAGCCAACCTATGAGACACTGTATCATAATAAGTATTAATCTGTGCTTTTGGCCATCTCTAACATTGGAGGAAACAACAGATGTATTGCCTGTAGTTTCGCTAACTGGGAGAATTTTTCTTTACCAATGTCTTTCAGAAGATCCCTAAGGGAGGCTAAAATAGAGGGCCATCTTTTACCAGTTGGGTGTCAACACATGACATATACCCATCTGCAAATCAGGCCAGAGTTTTTCTTCTTTAATCAGTTGATCATAGGGTATTTCCTACGAAGCCACTGGATTGTATTGAGGGAGAGATAATTGTGCATGAGAGTCTCAGTCAGTTTTCATTCAATTTCCTTACATCTTCAACACAATTTTTGTTGTTGTTCAGTCACTAAGTGGTGTCCAATTCTTGTGACCCCATGCACTGCAGCATGCCAGGCTTCCCTGTCCTTCACTATCTCCCAGGCTTTGCTCAAACTCATGTCCATTGAGTTGGTGATGCCATACAGCCATCTCATTCTCTGTTTCTCCCTTCTTCTCCTTCCCTTGATCTTTCCCAGCATCAGGGTCTTTTCCAATGAGTGGGCTCTTCACATCAAGTCTCCAAAGTACTGGAGTTTCAGCTTCAGCATCAGTCCTTCCAATGAATATTCAGGGTTGATTTAGGATTGATTGGATTGATCTTCTGTCCAAGGAACTCTCAAGATCTTCTCCAACACCACCATTTGAAAGCATCAATTCTTCAGTGCTTAGCCTTCTTTATGGTCCAACTTTCACATCCATATGTGACTACTGGAAAAATCCTAGCTTTGACTATACAGACCTTTGTTGACAAAGTGATGTCTCTGGTTTTTAGTACACTGTCTAGGTTGGTCATAGCTTATCTTCCAAGGAGCAAGTGTCTTTTAATTTCATGGCTGCAGTCACCATCTGCAGTGATTTTGGAGCCCAAGAAAATAAAGTCTCTCACTGTTTCCATTTCTTACCCATCTATTTGCCATGAAGTTATGGGACCAGATGCCATGATCTTAGTTTTTTGAATGTTGAGTTTTAAGCCGGGTTTTTTCACTCTCCTTTTCACCTTCATCAAGAGTTCCTCTTCACTTTCTACCATTAGAGTGCCATTAATCCTTGTTTTATTTTTATATTTTTTCTGTCATAACAGACTGCAACTATACACATCCCATTTTATCATTTGCTAAATCAGGCAACTCAGTTTGTGAAACCCGTCTCAGTTTCCACAGTCACTTAGTGTCCCGTGAGTCACTAATAAGTCTTTATAAGGACTGAGAAGAATCCAACACAGAAAGACAATGTTGCCTTACTTCAAAATCCTAGGCAAGTCCACTCTGATTCTCTTACTCAGATATTCCAAAGGCTTCATATACCTTTCCTAACTGCCAGCGATGCCTCAGCTATCACTGTATCCTAATGTCTAGGTGGCTTGCCAGGTAGCATTACATAACTTTCTCTTGTTTTGAGCCCCATGCAAGACTGTCAGCCTTATGATTTCTCTGGTCAATGAATTGGGACATAGTTTCAGAACATGATATCCAGATCAGAGTGTAAGTGAGCAGAGCTGGCTGTGGAAAATAAAAATACAGATCCCCAGTATCTCTCTCCTCTCTTCCTATGATCAATGAACTGTTACTACAATTTAACTAAAATCAGTGTGAGCATACAAACTAGAGGTGAAATTCTTTCAAAATGAGGAGACTACTAAATTAGCTTCCCTGATAGCTCAGGTGGTAAAGAATCCCCCTGCAGGAGGTCTGGGTTCAATTCCCTGGTCTGGGAAGATCCCCTGGAGAAGGGAATGGTAACCTACTCCAGTATTTTTGCCTGGAGAATTGCACGGACAGAGGAGCCTTGTGGGCTATAGTCTATGTTGCAAAGAGCCAGACTCAACTGAGCGACTCACCCACACAGTGTTCAAGTTGCCTTTTCATCTTCATATGTGCAACATACAGCAAGTGAATAGAATATACCTTTTCAGTGTTGCTGAAAAAATAATTGAAAAATTCTAGTGGAATATTGACTCTGTGTTTATATTTTAGCATGATCTAGTTAGTCGTTGAGATGCAAACCTAGCTTTTCAGCACAAGTAATAGTTGGAAAACAAGAGTTCTCAATATAAGAATTGGGGTCGGAGTAAATAATTATTGTAAATAAAGCTATTGAAGAATTAGAGAATTCGAATATTCTTATTTCCTGTTTTGTGATAAAAGTTACTTGCTGATATTCTAATCAATACAGATAAATCTTTTCACTCTGTGAAGTACAAACTAATTTTGGAGTTAAAGTGCATTAACCTGGCTTTTACCATTACAACTATACTAGTTACTTACTAACAAAATCCGTTTTCATTTGTTGTACCCATTTAATTTGGTACCAGTTCATTTCTACTTGTTGAATATTTTAATACCATCCCTGTCCATAAGTATCGGAGAAGGCAATGGCACCCCACTCCAGTACTCCTGCCTGGAAAATCCCATAGATGGAGGAGTCTGATAGGCTTCAGTCCATGGGGTTGCGAAGAGTTGGACATGACTGAGCAACTTCACTTTCACTTTTCACTTTCATGCATTGGAGAAGGAAATGGCAACCCATTCCAGTGTTCTTGCCTGGAGAATCCCAGGGATGAGGGAGCCTTGTGGGCTGCCGTCTATAGGGTTGCACAGAGTCGGACACGACTGAAGTGACTTAGCAGCAGTAGCAGTGCATAAGTATAATAATACCTGACATTCTCAATTCCCTTTCATGGATAACCTTGCACAAGTTTCTCTATGCAATTGTATGATAAATTCTCACACTATCTCCACCTCTTTATACAATTATTTGTTATTATTTTTACTTTACAATATTGTATTGGTTTTGCCACACATCAACATGAGTCCGCCACAGGTGTACACATGTTCCCAATCCTGAACCCCCCCTCCCACCTCCCCCCCTACAACATCCCTCCAGATCATCCCAGTGTGCCAGCCCCAAGCATCCCTGCACCCTGCATCGAACCTAGACTGGCGATTCGTTTCTTATATGATATTATACATGTTTCAATGCCATTCTCCCAAATCATCCCACCCTCTCCCTCTCCCACAGAGTCCAAAAGACTGTTCTATACATCTGTGTCTCTTTTGCTGTCTTGTATACAGGGTTATCATTAGCATCTTTCTAAATTCCATATATATGTGTTAGTATACTGTATTGGTGATTTTCTTTCTGGCTTACTTCACTCTGTATAATCGGCTCCAGTTTCATCCACCTCATTAGAACTGATTCAAATGTATTCTTTTTAATGGCTGAGTAATACCCCATTGTGTATATGTACCACAGCTTTCTTATCCATTCATCTGCTGATGGACATCCAGGTTGCTTCCATGTCCTGGCTATTATAAACAGTGCTGTGATGAACACTGGGGTACACGTGTCTCTTTCAATTCTGGTTTGAGAAGGATGGGTTAGTTAACAATCTCCTCTCTCTTTCTCACATGATACCAAAGCCTGTTGTCACATAGTTTAGGTTTTTGTTAAAGCAACATTCCCTTTTTGTTACTGATAGCTGTATTAGGTATGATACTGTACAACAGTCCACAGAAACTCCTTGACTTTAAACAACAATTTATCCTAGTTATCACAATTGTATGCCTGCCAAGATGTTCGCTAACACAGGTGGGGCTTGCCCAAGAGGCTCTGTCTCTGGCTGCATTTTTAGCTGTAAGTTTCATTCAGATATGCTCAGGATGAATTTATTCTGGATCCAGATTGAAGGGGGCATGGCTAACCAGAGAAAAATTTATTTTCATGTATACGGGAGAGTTGCAAAAGATAAGTTCCACCCCAAAAGTATATATTAAGCCTCTGCTGGTCTCACATCTGCTAACATCTCATTGCCGACACAAGATATATGACCAACCCAAATGGTAAAATAATTTTTTCACAGAGTAGGGGAGGGAGAGTGAATATGCTGAAGAATAATCTACCAAAACGCCCAAGTCTAGATAGATGGATTTTTCTGTCTATAAAAGCAGGTAGAAATTTCATTACTTTCTATAACATACTGGAAAATATAGCTTTCACCCTCTCCACAGTAATTTCATACTAGAGTTCATCAGTAGATTTCATTGTTTTCTGAGCTGCCAACATTAGTTCTGTATTACACAGATGTTAGCTTTGTTCCCCACTAGATCAGAATTCAATTCAGAGATTTAGGATTTCTTTGCTTCAATTTTATTTGCTAAGGCTTTCAAAAGAAAATGTCTACTGCTATACTGCTGTGCCTTTCATCTATATTTCCTGGATTTTGTTAAACTCCAGCTTTCTCTATTGTTTTTCCAAACAGAAACTTAAGCATCTCTCTTATAATCTGAGTATACGGTGAAGTGCATTATATTTCCTATTTATAATTATCATTTATTAGCCAACACTGTAGCTAATTTACCAGTGTCTAACCATAGAAATGGCTTCCCTGGTGGCTCAGATGGTAAAGAATCAGCCTGTGATATGGAAGACCTGAGCTCAATCCCTGGGTTGAAAAGATCCCCTGGAGGAGGGCATGGTAACCCACTCCAGTATTCTTGCCTGGAGAATCCCATGGACAGAGGAGCCTGGCTGGCTACAGTCCATGGGGCACAGAGTTGGACGTGACTGAGCAACTAAGCACAGCACAGCCACCTTTGTCTAAGTTAACTCCATAGTGACAGAGACTGTGACTCATCATTTGCCATTATATGCTGTGTCTGGCACAGTGTTTGTCAGGTAGTAGATAATCACTGGGCTTCCCAGGTGGCACTAGTGGTAAAGAGTTTGCCTGTGAATACAGAAAACATCCCTGCTAATACAGGAAACAGGTTCCATAATTCATAATGCAAGAGACTCAGGTTCCATCCCTGGGTCGGGAAGATCCCCTGGAATAGGAAATGGCAAGCTGCTCCAGTATTCTTGCCTGGAGATTCCATGGCTAGAGAAGACTGGCGGGCTAACAGTCCAAGTGGTTGTGAAGAGTCAGACACATTTCAGCACACAGCACACACAGCAAATAATCATTAAATACATATTTAGTGAATGAATTACCTCATACTTAAAACATTCCAACCAGCAATGGAAATTATATTTACTAAGTACTTCTGTGCCAGGTATTTTTCATTCTATTTACTTTATGTTTTTATTATTTTACTTTGTATAATTTATAGTGCTGATCCATGTATATATTTATATTACGTATTTTTTGAAACAAATAAACTAAAAATTTGATAAACTAATAAAAAACTGATAAAAATGACTTTGTCAAAGTCACCGCCCTTGCAAGCAGCGGAACTATGTAGGCATGATTATTTCAAGTTTTATAACCCTTATAATATAACCTAAGACTTCTTATCCGCTTAGGTTGACTTTTGTTCCAGCATACTCTGTATGTAGTGTAACTTCAGTTTGAGGAGGAAAATTTGTTTAAAATATTCTTTCATTGCACTAGAAACATGAAGTTTCAAAAAGGGACCTTGGAGCTAATGGCCTATGTTATTTAGTGAATTGAGATCATGTCAGAATGATGGCCTCTTATACTGTAATTCTACACAGAGTAGCCTGAAATTATCAGTGTGAAGTCTTAAAAAGTGGGAGATGTTCTATTAGGGCATGTAAGACTATAAACTTCCATATAGATTTGGACTGATGCAAAGGCATGTAATGATTTAATACTGTACTGAATGTTAAAAACTATAAGCAGGCTAATTTAATATAGAATAGCAATCACTGTTTAGGATTGCTATTTTGTAGCCACTTGTATTTAAAATCCAGCTTGAACTGGAATTTGGAGAAAAAAGATATTCTGTGAAAACTCCTGAATTTTAGCCAGTGATTAGCACAGTTAAAGAGCAGGCTTCCTGTCTGAATTACTCTTCATGATGAATGGACCAACATAACTCCAATCTTACCAAACACAGTGCTCCAAAAAAGAGTGATAATGATGATTTGCGCTTTGGATATCTATATGTTTGTTTTGGTTTGCAGTAGTGCAGTATTAGAACTGTCTTATATCACATAAACTCCTCAATTCACTAACAGAAACTTCCAAGGAGATTACTGTGAATTCATAAAGAGGGAACAGATACTATGTGAAAGAAAGCATTTTGGAGGTACTGAGGATTACCTGTATTTGACTGTCCAGAGAGCTAAAGATTAGAAGAATCTGGTTAGAGTTTCAAGACTGAATTAAGTTTCAGCCAGGCAACAGCATATCTCAGAAGCCCTGTGAGTGAGTCCATCAAAAGGGCATAACTTTGCCCAGATAACTTTAGTGGACAAAAATTTTATTTCATACCGTATATGTGAGCAAAATGAGGAGAAGATACTGCCCCCAGGAGTGAATGTCCTTAACTGTTTAAGACCTAAAGTAATGTTTTAATAATTAAAGCAATAACAGTAGATAGTATTACTTACTTTTTATGCCCATGAACTGTGCTGAGATTTACAGATCTCATTTAATTCCTAAAATAACCCTAATTTTTTTTTTTTACCAATTATATTTTATATGTAAGGCTATGTTAAGTGAGATTGAATACTTTCATGAGGTTATAGGTACCAAATAGGTATTTCCTTTCCATTAGAATTGCAATTTTCTGTTTCATTCTACAGAAATTATCAAATGAGATAATCATACAGAATTGAGTTTTAATTATCTCAAAACTATCCATTTGAAAGTTCAGAAACTATGACTCAAAGACAGAGATCCTAATGTGATAATGTTACATTTTTAAGATGTTTGTGAAAAAGCAATTGTTAAAGTTGTTAAATACAGACATTATTAAAAATTAAATTATATGAACTTAGACTTAAATATGTTAAGAACAAAGCTAATACATAACTGAAATTCATAATTTCCCAATTATATTCTTCTAGGTTTAGTATAACCTATACTCTTGAGAAGCTTTTTGGTTCCTCTTCACTTTCTGCCATAAGTGTGGTGTCATCTGCATATCTGAGGTTATTGATATTTCTCCCTGCAATCTTGATTCCAGCTCGTGCTTCTTCCAGCCCAGCGTTTCTCATGATGTACTCTGCATATAAGTTAAATAAGCAGGGTGACAATACACAGCCTTGACGTACTCCTTTTCCTATTTGGAACCAGTCTGTTGTTCCATGTCCAGTTCTAACTGTTGCTTCCTGACCTGCATATAGGTTTCTCAAGAGGCAGGTCAAGTGGTCTGGTATTCCCGTCTCTTGAAAGCCTCTTGATGAGAGTGAAAGAGGAGAGTGAAAAAAGTTGGCTTAAAGCTCAGCATTCAGAAAACTAAGATCATGGCATCCAGTCCCATCACTTCATGGGAAATAGATGGGGAAACAGTGGAAACAGTGTCAGACTTTATTTTTTGGGGCTCCAAAATCACTGCAGATGGTGACTGCAGCCATGAAATTAAAAGACGCTTACTCCTTGGAAGAAAAGTTATGACCAACCTAGATAGCATATTCAAAAGCAGAGACATTACTTTGCCAACAAAGGTCCATCTAGTCAAGGCTATGGTTTTTCCAGTAGTCATGTATGGATGTAAGAGTTGGACTATAAAGAAAGTCGAGTGCCGAAGAATTGATGCTTTTGAACTGTGGTGTTGGAGAAGACTCTTGAGAGTCCCTTGGACTGGAAGAAGATCCAACCAGTTCATCCTAAAGGAGATCAGTCCTAGGTGTTCACTGGAAGGACTGATGCTAAAGCTGAATCTCCAATACTTTGGCCACCTGATGCAAAGAGTTGACTCATTGGAAAAGACCCTGATGCTGGGAGGGATTAGGGGCAGGAGGAGAAGGGGATGACAGAGGATGAGATGGCTGGATGGCATCACTGACTCAATGGATGTGAGTCTGAGTGAACTCTGAGAGTTGGTGATGGACAGGGAAGCCTGGCGTGCTGCAACTCATGGGGTCGCAAAGAGTCAGACATGACTGAGCAACTTAACTGAACTGAACAGACATTGAAAATAGAAAACAAAAACAATTTGGGGACATAGTCTTCTGGCATTCAAAAATTACATGTGATTCAGTGGAGAAGTCATTTACAACTGTGGTGAATGAACAACGTCTGACATAAGTTTTTCCTGTCTTACTTTGGATTTATACATGATTATAACAGAAAACAGTAAATATTCAAGTAAAAACTGCATTTTATTTTGTATTTTAATTGCAACTATAGGTTGACTGGAGAAGGCTATGGCAACCCACTCCAGTACTCTTGCCTGGCAAATCCCATGGATAGAGGAGCCTGGTAGGCTGCATTCCATGGGGTCGCTAGGAGTCAGACACGACTGAGTGACTTCACTTTCACTTTTCACTTTCATGCATTGGAGAAAGAAATGGCAACCCACTCTAGTGTTTTTGCCTGGAGAACCCCAAGGATGGGGGAGCCTGGTGGGCTGCAATCTCTGGGGTCGCACAGAGTTGGACACGACTGAAGCGACTTGGCAGCAGCAGCAGCAGCAGCAGCAGTAGCATAGGTTTACTACAATAGAGAAGATAGGAAAAAGCAACAGATATATTATAGGAAATTTAGCTAAATACATTTATAATAAAATATATTATAAAATTTATAATTATTTGTAAATTGTGTCTGTTAGGGCAGTTTGTAATTTCCTTGGTTCTGTCTCATCGCAGCAAAAATTGGAAGGAATGGACGGACCAGTGTTTCAGCCCTGTGTAATTTCCCTGGATGGACCAGTGTTACAACTCCATGTTACAGCTCAGTTTTATTTAGAAAGTAAAGGAAAAGACATCCTTGAGGTGTGAGGGCAGGCGAACCCAAAAGGCACGACGAGAAGAGAAGACCCCAGCCCAATTTTGGTTCCCCCTTTTGTTTTTTCACCTTCCCCTGAACCTGCCCTATGTAAATTGGGCTAGCCAGGAGGGCTGTTTGTTTTACCTGAAGTCCTCACTCCTGTCCTCACACCTTCCTTTGTTCTATTTTCTCAGGCCTTTCCCTTTTTTGTCTTTTAGCCATCGCCATTTGGACTCCTTTTTCCCATTCTAACTACCTAACATTTCCATCTTGTTTTCCTCTATGTTGGCTTTATTCTCAGCTAGCCTCTGCTAGATTATGACAAATATGTCCACCAGACCTAAACTAAAATTCTACCCCCTCCAAAATCTCAGTGGGAGGAGGATTTGTCTTCAATTTGTGAGCAGAAGTCTTAGGGTTGAATCTGTTGACTCATCTGGGTCATAATCACTGAAAAGGTGATTGTTGCGATGGAGCTCAGATTAGGCATATCTGGGCTATCCTCAGCATGCTCTAGACTGCAGGATGGGGTTCAGTATCATCATAGCCATAGTAACTGAGTATTGGGATGTGTTAGTTTCCTCAGAAGAATGCCGCATAGGATACAAGTGTTTGTCCACCATACATGCATTCATTTGGAAACTCGAGGTGTAGAATATGAAAGTAATTTACCTCATGTCACAAAGTAAATTACTAGAAGAATAGGCATAACTCCTTATACCCAGGATCATCAGTCTTTCTATTGCCCCAAACTGTCTTGAGTACAGAGTTTTAAATTTAAGCCTGATATCATAACAAATATTTACTCTTTGCAAAGTGTATTGCTACATGTTCAATGTTAAAAGTTTCTACAATTTAATGAAAATACTCTCCATAAATCTTAGAAAGTAATTTTGAAGACAGTTTCAAAACTACTGACTAAGCTGAATTTATATCCGTGCTCTGTACTCAGTTGTGTCTGACTTGTTGCAACCCCATGGGCTGTAGCCTGCCAGGCTCCTCAATCCATGGAATTTTCCAGGCAGGAATACTGAAGTGGGTTGCTATTTCCTACTCCAGGGATCTTCCTGACCCAGGGATCAAACCCACATCTCTTGCATCTCCTATGTTAGCAGGTGGATTCTTTACCAGCTCATCACCTGGGAAGTCCTTCAAATTTATGTATATGAGAGTCCCTTGGGCAGCAAAGAAGTCAAACCAATCAATCCTAAAGTAAATCAACCCTGAATATTCATTGGAAAGACTGGTGCTGAAGCTCCAATACTTTGGCCACCTTATTCAAAGAGCTAGCTCATTGGTAAAGTCTCTGATGCTGACAAAAATTGAGGTCAGGAGGAGAAGGGGGCGCCAGAGAATTAGATGGTTGGATAACATCACCAACTCAGTGGGCATTAATTTGAGCAAACTCTGAGAGATAGGGAAGGACAGGGAAGCCTGGTGTGCTGCAGTCCATGGGGTCGCAAAGAGTCAGACATGACTTTGCAACTGAACAAGAACAAAAATATATATGTATTTGTAGTTCTGAGTAAAATATGAAATACATCTCTATAACCATAGTCATTCATTGTATAAAATCATCCTGTCCAAAGAAAACATCTCTATTTTATATATATAACTTATTTGGTCATAAAAGATAAACAAGACAGTTCAATTGCATATGATTTCTATTTGCAGAATGTTTTCCAGATATGAATGATTACGTCTGTTCCTCAATCACTATAGTATTAAAACAAAAACAGACACATAAATGAACAAAAGCTTTGAAGTGACCTTGCCTATGTATATATTATTGCTGCTGCTGCTGCTAAGTCACTTCAGTCGTGTCCGACTCTGTGTGACCCCATAGACGGCAGCCCACCAGGCTTCCCCGTCCCTGGGATTCTCTAGGCAAGAACACTGGAGTGGGTTCCCATTTCCTTCTCCAATGCATGAAAGTGAAAAGTGAAAGTGAAGTCACTCAGTCGTGTCCGACCCTCAGCGACCCTATGGACTGCAGCCTTCCTGGCTCCTCTCCATATAATTGCAGAAACCTTAAAAATCAATATAAAGAAAAAGTGCCCATTACCAAAATAATAAATTACCAACATTTCCAAAAGTTATTAAAATAGGAGGTCCTAGCAAGAATTTAAAATTTGTATAATGGAAAGGCATATAATTATCTTGAAGGAAAAAGTTAAATATTCTCCCTTTGTGAATTTTCCCTAATTTAATCAATAAATTCAGTACAGTAGAAATGTAATACCAATAAGATAATTTTATAGGTTGAAAAGTTATATATTAAAATGTTTTGAAAAATTGGAAAAAATTCAGAAAAACATTATTTTTACAAAAGAAGCAATGTAAAAAGAGCAAGCTGATAAAACTATTAAAATATTTTAGTGTCTGGTAAAGCTGTCTCTCAAAAGAGAAATTCCAGAGATCTAATGTCATGTATATGCTGGTAATCCTAACAAAACAGAGAAAAGTAGATTTAATTATATTAAAATTGATACAGATTTTGGGAAAATAATTTATATCTATAATTTATATTACTTATCAAAAGATGTTCTAGATAGAAAAAGAATTGAATCCTTTTTTTCAATATCAAAAATTCTATGCTATAGTAAGTCTTCTCAAGCTACTGAATACGTTCTACCGAATATACACCCTAATTAATGATCCAGAGAAGAGATTTCTTGGTAAAAATTAAGACTGGGAACCATGAGTGACCATTTCACTTCTCAGAGCTCCACATTATTTAGTAACATGTTCCAGACATGAAAAATTCAGAGGAAGAATCACGTTTAACTTTGTTTAGTCCAAATATATTAGATTATACAACATATTTCCAATAATACTGACAAAATCATCTTATTTTGAAGCAAGTGTTTAAGGAGACAACACTCTGAGAAATATAAATTACAGTTGTTGGAGTATTTCCTAAAGATATAAATCTTTAGAAATTTAGAAAGGAAATATTTGTATGTTTGACCATAAGCATTGATTTTATTTCTAAGTAGTGTAAGTGCACTTTGCAATAAAATTAAGTACATGAAACTTGTGACTAGAATTTCTTGTTCACTAGATATTTTCAGCACATAGTTCAGTGAGTAGTTACTTCATATCTGATAATTTCTGAAAAATAATTTAAAAGAGTCATAGAATAAGGAAGTTTATTCATTTTCATAGTATAAGATCAACAACATTTGAAATAGATAAACAGACAAGAGGCATAAAGAAACAATTCATTTGAGAAATAATATGTATAAAACTATGTTTGACCACAGTAGGAATTACTCTGTTAGGAATTTTAAAAATTACATTATTAAAAATGCGTCATAGTTTATATATATTAATTTAGGGAAAACAAAATAATTACTGTTTAACAATGGTGAAATTAATGTAGAAGTGATTCAGATATTCCATGTTTTGCAAATTATATCATTCTTTAAGAAAACAATATGGCAATAAACATTGTTAATAAAGCCAGTGAAATATGTGTACATATATATTGATTCCATAAAGTTACTCTTGAGTGTTTCTTAAGTAAATATCCATAGAAAGAAAAAGGTATGTTCCTAAAAGATGCTTATAATGAAGCACATTTTATGTTTTACTTTATCTCTTCTTTTATTCCATCATGTAGTTGGAATAAGCATTCTTTTGATTTTCTACTGCAAACTAATTCTAGGGATGAAATGGCAACCCACTCCAGTATTCTTGTCTGGAGAATTCCAAGGACAGAGGAGCCTGGCAGGCTACAGTCCATGGGCTGCAAAGAGTCTGCCATGACTGAGCGACTAAAACTGGAATCTACATGGTTAGAATAAGTCTCTCCATCACGAGAATCCTCTTCTCTCTCTCCACACACACACACACACACACAAAAAGCTAGGGTTGGGGGGTGGGGGGGGGTGTGGGTAGCAGGACTTAAAGCAGCCTTGTTTATAATAGTATTCTATCCTTGTGCTCCCAGTTACTGGTTTGAGGATTGGAGTGTGACCTTACCTAAGCCAATGAGATGCATACCTAACATTTGGTATTTAAGTGCTGGGAAAGAAATGATCTTTCTCACTGTTAGAATTATAAGCTATCAGAGTATTCAAAGCTGGACTTGCTTGCATCCATCTTTTATGGTCACTTGGAATAAACTGACCACAGAATGAAAACAATACTAAGAGGAGAGCAGAAGCAAGAAAGTTCTCAATATCAGTTGAGATCCTGGACCTAGTGATAACTGAAATTTGGGGTTCTCACTGCCCTCTTTGCACTTCTTGTTTCTTCAAAGGCTGACCTGCCAGTAGTGTGCATGGCATAATAAACCACTTGATAATTTTAATCAACTGATCCTCTGTTTGACAGAATTGTTTTAAACAATAATTGCACAATACCCAGTAAGTATTATTTCCTTAACTCATTATTAGAACATAATTCTCCATAATTAAGAAAAATAATCTTCAGTTTTAAAGGCAGTGTTTACTTTTAGTTAAATTGTTTTCATATCAACTGAAATTAATACTTTTTCCATATTTTCAACTTTTTACATAGCTGATTAACAATGTTGTGTTTCAGATGAACTGTAAAGGGACTCAGTCATACATATACATATATCCATGTTCCCCCAAACACCCCTCCTGTCCAGGCTGGCACATAACATGGAGCAGAGTGCCATGTGCTATGCAGTAGGTCCTTGTGAGTTGTCCATTTTAAATATAGCAGTGTGTACATGTCCATCCCAAACAAAATAGCAATTTAAACTGTTTTCCTTGTTTTAAATTCTGAACAAAAATTTAAAACCCAAAAACTCCTATAGAATTTCAGAATTTCAGTAACTGCAGATTTTCCTTTATAATCTTTCTGATACCAATGTTTGACTTTCTGCTTACATGCAACAATATGTAATGCCACAGAGTGTGGATGCATCTTTGCATCTGAAAGAAGGCTAGATGAATTTAAAGCATTGCATAGTCTCCACAGGAATCAGAAAATCTGAGTCTGTATGTGTCTGTCAACAGGGAGTTATCCTAATTAATTTGTGTATAGGCTAAGAAGTTTATTACAAGATAAATGAAGAAAATAAGTCCTAGTTCAAACTTACATATATGAAAATCAATGGTAATCATAGAAGACACTTAGAATTTATAACAATTTTTTTCAAGGAGAAATAATCTTTTTATCACAGACATTATTTAGGTTTCCTTTGCATGGTTTAGAAGTAGACTGATTTAGATATCTCTGTAAGGTTTAAAACTTTTTATTAAAATTTTTTAATATAAATTTATTTATTTTAATTGAAAGCTAATTACAATATTGTATTGGTTTTGCCATACATTGACATGAATTCGCCATGGGTGTACATGTGTTCCCCATCCCATTCCTGTGGGTCATCCAGTGCACTAGCCCTGAGCACCCTGTATCATGCATCAAACCTGGATTAGCGATTTGTTTCACATGTGATAATATACATGTTTCAATGCCATTCTCCCAAACCATCACACCCTCACCCTCTCCCACAGAGTCCAAAAGACTGTTCTATACATCTGTGTCTCTTTTGCTGTCTTGTATACAGGGTTATTATTACCATCTTTCTAAATTCCATATATATGCATTAGTATACATATATTGGTGTTAGTTATATTGATGTTTTTAGTATATTAGTATATTGATGTTTTTCTTTCTGGCTTACTTCACTGTGTATAATCGGCTCCAGTTTCAACCACCTCTTTAGAACTGACTCAAATGTATTCTTTTTAATGGCTGAATAATATTCTATTGTGTATATGTATCACAGCTTTCTTATCCATTCATCTGTTGATGGACATCTAGCTTGCTTCCATGTCCTGGCTATTATAAACAGTGCTGCGATGAACATTAGGGTACATATGTCTCTTTCAGTTCTGGTTTCCTCAGTGTGTATGCTCAGCAGTGGGATTGCTGGGTCATATGGCAGTTCTATTTCCCATTTTTTAAGGAATCTCCACACTGTTCTCCATAGTGGCTGTACTAGTTTGCATTCCCAACAACAGTATAAAAGGGTTTTATACTTTTCTCCACACACTCTCCAGCGTTTATTGCTTGTAGACTGTTGGATCGCAGCCATTCTGACTGGCATGAAATGGTCCCTCATTGTGGTTTTGATTTGTATTTCTCTAATAATGAGTAATGTTGAGCATGTTTTCATGTGTTTGTTAGCCATCCATATGTCTTCTTTGGAGAAATGTCTAATTAGTTCTTTGGCCCATTTTTTGATTGGGTCGTTTATTTTTCTGGAATTGAGCTGCAAGAGTTGCTTGTATATTTTTGAGATTAATTCTTTGTCAGTTGCTTCATTTGCTATTATTTTCTCCCACTCTTAAGGCTCTCTTTTCATCTTGCTTATAGTTTCCTTTGTTTTGCAAAAGCTTTTAATTTTATTTAGGTCCCATTTGTTTATTTTTGCTTTTATTTCCAGTATTCTGGGAGGTGGGTCATAGAGGATCCTGCTGTAATTTATGTCGGAGAGTGTTTTGCCTATGTTTTCCTCTAGGAGTTTTATACTTTCTGGTCTTATGTTTAGATCTTTAATCTATTTTGAGTTTATTTTTGTGTATGGTGTTAGAAAGTGTTCTAGTTTCATTCTTTCTTTTACAAGTGGTTAACCAGTTTTCCCAGTACCACTTGTTAAAGAGATTGTTTTTAATCCATTGTATATTCTTGCCTCATTTGTCAAAGATAAAGTGTCCATAGGTGTGTGGATTTATCTCTGGGCTTTCTATTTTGTTCCATTGATCTATATTTCTGTCTTTGTGCCAGTACCATACTGTCTTGATGGTACACACTACTGACTGTGGCTTTGTAGTAGGGCCTGAAGTCAGGCAGGTTGATTCCTCCAGTTCCATTCTTCTTTCTCAAGATTGCTTTGGCTATTTGAAAGTTTTTGTATTTCCATACAAATTGTGAAATTATTTGTTCTAGTTCTGTGAAAAATAGCATTGGTAGCTTGATAGGGATTACACTGAATCTATAGATTGCTTTGGGTAGTACACTCATTTTCATTATATTGATTCTTCCAATCCATGAACATGGTATGTTTCTCCATCTATTAGTGTCCTCTTTGATTTCTTTTACCAGTGTTTTATACTTTTCTATATATAGGCCTTTTGTTTCTTTAGGTAGATATATTCCTAAGTATTTTATTCTTTTTGTTGCAATGGTGAATGGAATTGTTTCCTTAATTTCTCTTTCTGTTTTCTCATTGTTAATGTATAGGAATGCAAGGGATTTCTGTGTGTTGATTGTATATCCTGCAACTTTACTATATTCATTGATTCAGTTCAGTTCAGTCATTCAGTTGTGTCTGACTCTTTGCAACCCCATGAATTGCAGCACGCCAGGCCTCCCTGTCCATCACCAACTCCCGGAGTTCACTCAAACTCACGTCCATTGAGTCGGTGATGCCACCCAGCCATCTCATCCTCTCTCATCCCCTTCTCCTCCTGCCCCCAATCCCTCCCAGCATCAGAGTCTTTTCCAATAAGTCAACTCTTTGCATGAGGTGGCCAAAGTACTGGAGTTTCAGCTTTAGCATCATTCCTTCCAAAGAACACCCAGGACTGATCTCCTTTAGAATGGACTGGTTGGATCTCATTGATTAGCTCTAGTAATTTTCTGGAGTCTTTAGGGTTTTATATGTATAGGATCATGTCATCTGCAAACAGTGAGAGTTTTACTACTTCTTTTCCAATCTGGATCCCTTTTATTTCTTTTTCTGCTCTGATTGCTGTGGCCAAAACTTCCAAAACTATGTTGAACAGTAGTGGTGAGAGTGGGCACCCTAGTCTTATTCCTGACTTTAGGGGAAATGCTTTCAATTTTTCACCATTGAGGATAATGCTTGCTGTGGGTTTGTCATATATAGCTTTATTGTCTTGAGTTATATTCCTTCTATTCCCGATTTCTGAAGGGTTTTTATCATAAGTGGATGTTGAATTTTGTCAAAGGCTTTCTCTGCATCTATTGAGATAATCATATGGTTTTTATGTTTCAATTTGTTAATCTGGTGTATTACATTGATTGATTTGCAGATATTGAAAAATCCTTGCATCCCTGGGAGGATAAAGCCCTCTTGGTCATGATGTATGGTCTTTTAAATATGTTGTTGGATTCTGTTTGCTAGAATTTTGTGATATTGGCCTGTAGTTTTCTTTTTTTGTGGCATCTTTGTCAGGTTTTGGTATTAGGGTGATGGTGGCCTCATAGAATGAGTTTGGAAGTTTATCTTCCTCTGCAATTTTCTGGAAGAGTTTGAGTAGGATAGGTGTTAGCTCTTCTCTAAATTTTTGGTAGAATTCAGCTGTGAAGCCGTCTGGTCCTGGGCTTTTGTTTGCTGGAAGATTTCTGATTACAGTTTCAATTTCTGTACTTGTGATGGGTCTGTTAAGATTTTCCATTTCTTCCTGGTTCAGTTTTGGAAAGTTGTACTTTTCTAAAAATTTGTCCATTTCTTCCACGTTGTCCATTTTATTGGCGTATAGTTGCTGATAGTAGTCTCATGATCCTTTGCATTTCTGTGTAGTCTGTTGTGATCTCTCCATTTTCTTTTCTAATTTTGTTGATTTGATTTTTCTCCCTTTGTTTCTTGATGAGTCTGGCTAATGGTTTATCAATTTTATTTATCTTCTAAAAGAACCAGCTTTTGGCTTTGTTGATTTTTGCTATGGTCTCTTCTGCATTTATTTCTGCTCTAATTTTTAAGATTTTTTTCCTCCTACTAACCCTGGGGTTCTTCATTTCTTCCTTTTCAAGTTGCTTTAGGCATAGAGTTAGGTTATTTATTTGACTTTTTTCTTGTTTCTTGAGGTAAGCCTGTATTGCTAGGAACCTTCCCCTTAGCACTGCTTTTACAGTGTCCCATAGGTTTTGGGTTGTTTTGTTTTCATTTTCATTCATTTCTATGCATATTTTTATTTCCTTTTTGATTTCTTCTGTGATTTATTGGCTATTCAGCAGCGTGCAGTTCAGCCTCCATATGTTGGAATTTTTAATAGTTTTTCTCCTGTAATTGACATCTAATCTTACTGCATTGTGGTCAGAAAAGATGCTTGGAATGATTTCAATCTTTTTGAATTTACCAAGGCTAGATTTATGGCCCAGGATGTGATCTATCCTGGAGAAGGTTCTGTGTGCACTTGAGAAAAAGGTGAAATTCATTGTTTTGTGGTGAAATGTCCTATAGATATCAATTAGGTCTAACTAGTCTGTTGCATCATTTAAAGTTTGTGTTTCCTTGTTAATTTTCTGTTTAGTTGATCTGTCCATAGGTGTGAGTGGGGTATTAAAATCTCCCACTATTATTGTGTTATTGTTAATTTCCCCTTTCATACGTGTTAGCATTTGTCTTACATATTGTGGTGCTCCTATGTTGGGTGCATATATATTTATGATTGTTATATCTTCTTATTGGATTGATCATTATGTAGTGTCCTATTTGTCTCTTTTCACAGCCTTTGTTTTAATGTCTATTTTATCGGATATGAGTATTGCTACTCCTGCTTTCTTTTGTTCTCTATTTGTGTGGAATATCTTTTTCCAGCCCTTCACTTTCAGTCTGTATGTGTCCCCTTGTAGACAACATATATAGGGGTCTTGTTTTTGTATCCATTCAGCCAGTCTTTGTCTTTTGGTTGGGGCATTCAACCCATTTACATTTAAGGCAATTATTGATAAGTATGATTCCATTGCCATTTACTTTATTGTTTTGGGTTTGAATTTATACACCCTTTCTGTGTTTCCTGTCTAGCGAAGATCCTGTCTAGTGGAGAGCTGGTTTGTCGGTATTGAATTCTCTCAGCTTTTGCTTGTCTGTAAGGCTTTTGATTTATCCTTCATATTTGAATGAGATCCTTGCTGGGTACAGTAATCTGGGCTGTAGGTTATTTTCTTTCATTACTTTAAGTATGTCCTGCCATTCCCTTCTGGCCTGAAGAGTTTTTATTGAAAGATCAGCTCTTATGGGATTCCCCTTGTGTTATTTGTTGTTTTTCCCTTGCTGCTTTTAATATTTGTTCCTTGTGTTTGATTTTGTTAATTTGATTAATATGTGTCTTGAGGTGTTTCATCTTGGGTTTATCCTGTTTGGGACTCTCTGGATTTCTTGGACTTGGGTGATTGTTTCCTTCCCCATTTCAGGGAAGTTTTCAACTATTTCTCCTCAAGTGTTTTCTCATGGTCTTTTTTTTTTTTTTTTTTTTTTTTTTTATTCTTCTGGGACTCCTATGATTCGAATGTTTGGGCGTTTAACGTTGTCCCAGAGGTCTCTGAGGTTTTCCTCATTTCTTTTAATTCTTTTTTCCTCTCTGTTTCATTTATTTCTACCATTCAATCTTCTACCTCACTTATCCTATCTTCTGCCTCTGTTATTCTACTGTTGGTTCCCTCCAGAGTATTTCTGATCTCATTTATTGCATTATTCATTATATATTGACTCTTTTTTATTTCTTCTAGGTCCTTGTTAAACATTTCTTGCATCTTCTCGATCCTTGTCTCCAGGCTATTTATCTGTAACTCCATTTTGTTTTCAAGATTTAGATCATTTTCACTATCATTATTTGGAATTCTTTATCAGGTAGATTCCCTACCTCTTCCTCTTTTGTTTAGTTTGATGGGCATTTATCCTGTTCCTTTACCCACTGGGTATTTCTCTGCCTTTTCATTTTGTTTACATTGCTGTGTTTGGGGTGGCCTTTCCATATTCTGGCAGTTTGTGGTTCCTCTCTATTGTGGAGGTTCCTTGCTGTGGGTAGGGTTGGACGGGTGGTGTGTCAAGGTTTCCTGGTTAGGGAAGCTTGTGTCCATGTTCTGGTGGGTGGGGCTGGATTTCTTCACTCTCCTTTCAAAGACAATGGGCTGCCTTTTGGGGTGCCTGATGTCCTCTGCCAGCATTCAGAAGTTGTTTGTGGAATTTGCTCAGCGTTCAAATGTTCTTTTGATGAATTTGTGGGGGAGAAAGTGGTCTCCTTGTCCTATTCCTCCGCCATCTTAGGACTGCCCCTAAAACTTCTTTTTAGACAGTACATCCATTAATTACCTGAACCAGGCAGACAATTCCTTCTGTGTTTCCCTAGGTATACCATTGGTGCCTGGCACATGTTTGGATTCTAAATATCATTTGAATGTACAAATGAAATGGAACTCAGAGGAGCAATTTGAGGGAGGTTTATACACCTAGAGTTCTGATTTAAAAATTTGAGAACTGCAATAAATATTTAAATGCAGAAGTCAAAGAGGCTGTTAGATACAATACCTCAGAGCTCAGGAAGAATTCCTGGATAGAAATGGGGGTTAGAAATTCATCAACTTACACATATTGTTAAAAGTTTGGCATTCAATGAGATTACAAATATAAAAGAGTACTGGATACTGAGCACTGGAGCAAGCAGACATTTGGAGGTCTTTGGAGAAGATAAAAGTGAGATGAAGCAGAGAATGATAGAGGAATAATACTAGATGGATATAGTTTCAAGGGAAATCCAGAAGACAAAACTTTGCAAAAAAGAAGGCAGATGGAATAATATCAAATGCTGTTGGAAAATTGAGTGTGAAGAGAATAAAGATTATCCCCTGACTTTTATATAATTGACAATATAATTGTCATCAGACCTTTTATAAGCTGGGTGGAATAAGTTGAGGAAAGAATGAATTGTGCAGTAGAGATAGCAAGGTTAAGCTAATATTTTGAGATGTGAGATAATTCAGGAAATAGGCAATGAATGTGAGGTTGAGGAATAAGTTTTTTAAATGTTTGTCGTGAAGACATACTTATGTCCAGTGAAAATAGTAGCTTTACAAAAGCTGGATAGCCAAGACGTGGAAGAAACTAAATTGTCCATCGCAGATGAATGGATAAAGAAGAAAACAACACTGGAATATTTCTCAGTCATAAAAAAGGAATGCAAAAATGACAGTTGCAGCAACATGGATGGACCTAGATATTATCCTACTAAGTGAGGTCAGACGGACAAAGACAAATATATCACTTAAATGTAGAATCTAAAAAATGATACAAATGAACTTATTTGCAAAATGAAAATAGACTCATAAACATAAACAAATTTATAGTTACCAAAGGGGGAAAGTGGGGAGGGATAAATTCAGAGCTTGGGATAAATTCAGAGTTTGAGATTAACAGATTCTGCTGTATGTAAAGTAGATAAACAAGGACCTACTTAAAGCACAGGGAACTATATTCATTATCTTGTAAGAAAAAAGGGAAAGAAAATGATAGAATAAACAGAAAATTAATGATACAGATAAAGGAGACAATAGTTAGAGGCTAAAAAGGCAATGGCACCCCACTCCAGTACTCTTGGCTGGAAAATCCCATGGATGGAGGAGCCTGGTAGCTGCAGTCCATGGGGTCACCAAGAGTTGGACAAGACTGAGCGACTTCACTTTCACGCGTTGGAGAAGGAAATGGCAACCCACTCCAGTGTTCTTGCCTGGAGAATCCCAGGGATGGGGGAGCCTAGTGGGCTGCCATCTCTGGGGTTGCACAGAGTTGGACACGATTGACTTGACTTGGTGGCAGCAGCAGCAGTAGCAGCAGCAACAGTCTATTATAAAACAAAGGACAATTCAGTGCTCTCCTGAAGGACAAAAGGAGGGACAGAAAGGAAGTTTAGGATAAATTAAATTATCATGAATAAGCTAAACAGAATGATCAGTTCAATTCAGTCACTCAGTCTTGTCTGACTCTTTGCAACCAGATGAACTGCAGCATGCCAGGCCTCCCTGTCCATCACCAACTCCCGGAGTTTACCCAAACTCATGTCCATTGAGTCGGTGATGCCATCCAACCATCTCATCCTCTGCCGTCCCTTTCTCCTCCTGCCCTCAATCTTTCCCAGCATCAGGGTCTTTTCAAATTTCAGCTCTTTGCATCAGGTGGCCAAAGGATTGGAGTTTCAGCTTTAGCATCATTCCTTCCAAACAACACCCAGGGCCGATCTCCTTTAGAATGGACTGGTTGGATCTCCTTGCAGTCCAAGGGACTCTCAAGAGTCTTCTCCAACATCACAGTTCAGAAGCATCAATTTTTTGGTGCTCAGCTTTCTTTACAGTCCAACTCTCACATCCATACATGACCCCTGGAAAAACCATAGCCTTGACTAGACGGACTTTAGTCGGCAAAGTAATGTCTCTGCTTTTTAATATGCTGTCTAGGTTGGTCATAACTTTCCTTCCAAGGAGTAAGCGTGTTTTAATTTCATGGCTGGAATCACCATCTGCAGTGATTTTGGAGCCCCAAAAAATAAAAGTCAGCCACTGTTTCCACTGTTTCCCCATCGATTTGCCACGAAGTGATGGGACCAGATGCCATGATCTTCGTTTTCTGAATGTTGAGCTTTAAGCCAACTTTTCCACTCTCCTCTTTCACTTTCATCAAGAGGCTCTTTAGTTCCTCTTCACTTTCTGCCATAAGGGTGGTGTCATCTGCCTATCTGAGGTTATTGATTCCAGCTTGTGCTTCTTTCAGCCCAACGTTTCTCGTGATGTACACTGCATATAAGTTAAATAAGCTGGGTGACAATATACAACCTTGATGTATTCCTTTTCCTAATTGGAACCAGTCTGTTTTTCTATGTCCAGTTCTAACTGTTGCTTCCTGACCTTCATACAGGTTTCTCATGAGGCAGGTCAGGTGGTCTGCTATTCCCATCTCTTTCAGAATTATCCACAGTTTATTGTGATCCACATGGAATGATATGTTATTAAATCATGAGAGGAAATCTATACTATAAATAGAAACAGAACAGCACAACGTGTATTTAAAACTATGCAAAACCTAAGTGAATAAAGAACTTAAGGGAATATAGAATATTTCATTCACTATGGAAATTAATTTATGTGATGATATTTTATGTAGCATTTTAATCATGTTACTCTTTGTCAATTTTTCTGCAGAGAACTTTTGACAAGCTATTCAAAGATAAATTCTTGTAGGCATAATAAAATTGATTAAATAGTTTGGTAAGATTAAAGTGAAATTTAATTTTTCTCAATGTGACAGACACATAAAACAGTGAATTTCATAGCAGGAAAGGACAGGGATCTCATCAGATATACTAATAACAAAAATGAAAGAATACTTCATATTCAATTTTCATTTAAACCATTTCCTTATATGGAATTTGTTTCTAAATCTAGAAAATAAATGTCCAATAACTATAATGCTAATTTCAAACTGCACTGTCGTGTTTTTTTTTTTTTTCTCCATTATAGATGTTTTCCAACTTCTATTATCTCATTTGATTTATGGTAACATAAGTCACATTGTTAGCATACCTATTTTATTTTAATTATGCTATAACTCTTACAGGTTTAATTTGTCTTACACAGGTGGTTCTATTTCAAGAAAATAGCTTATTTCTTTTAATGCTTTGGTCTTACATACAGTATATTTTGCTCTTCAGCATAAGAGGAACTCTAATCCTGAGTAGGTAGCAGACTATCCCCTGACATATAGTAAAGAAAGGATGTTGCAGCTATCAAGCGTTTAGCCACCACAGTCACCATGACTGTGCTCCCTGAGGGAATTTGGGATGGAGAAAAACAGAATACTGGCCTCAGAGAGTTAAGGTTCATATCAAAGGAATGATTTCAAATGAGCCCAGGCTCTTGCTATCTTCCCATACATAGAAAAGAGCTAAATTCATTAACTTGAGGTGTTTCTTTGTCCTTTAATTAGCAGAAATCATTTGATGTTCAATTACCTATTTGTGCAAAGCTCCTATGTATCCTGGCTCTACCCTTACCTCTTCAGAACAGTCCCTCTGAGCTGTCTGAGAGCTTGTGTGCTGGGTTTGAGCCCTTGATACATCCTTTGAAGAAAACATAATTCTCAACTTTAAGGTTGTGCGTTTTTTTTTCAGTCAGCAAGTGGCATCAATGTTATTTAAAATAAATGTACAACTTTATTTTTGTAAAAAATAAATATATGTAATAATAATAACAATCTTACCTAGGTGGATTCTGGGCCTCCCAGGTGGCGCTAGTGGTAAAAATTCCACCTGCCAATATAGGTGATCAAGAGATGCAGGTTCGATTCCTGGGTCAGGAAGATTCCCCTGGAGCAGGAAATGGCAACCCACTCCAGCATTCTTGCCTGGAAAATCCCATGGACAGGCTATCCCGGCAGGCTATAGTCCACAGGGTTGCAGAGTCAGACACGACTGAGCACAGAAATGCTAGGTAGATTCTACCATTGATTTCCTAATTCAGAGAATCTGGAATAACCTTTGCCTTTCCTTCAGAGACACACCCAGTGGAGCAGAAAATCTTATATATTCTATAATTTCCCATCTGTTTATGACTTCCCTTTCTTTCATTATCAGTGTTGTTTCTTATGAGTAATACTGAAGCATGGTTTGGGCTTATTTGCCTGTAATCTGCTACTGCTTCTATCTACCTCTTTCAAATCTAGATTAAAATATATATATATTTTTAAATTTAATATTCACAAGAGATTCCTGATGCAGATAATGTTTTCCTTCCCAACTCTATTGAGAAACAATTGACAAATATAATTGTATATATTCAAAATGTATGACATGATTTCTTATAGGCATATATATTGTGTAATGATTACCAATAACAAGATAATTAATACAGCCATCATGTCACATAATTAACTTTGTGTGTCTGTGATAAAACCACTTAAGATCTACTCTCAGAAACATTCAAGTATACAATAATAACTATAGTCACCATGTTTTACATTAGAGCCTCAGAACTTAATCTTGTAACTGAAAGTTTGATCTGTATTCCCCATTTCTCCCTCATCTCAGCCTCTGACATCCACAATTTTATTTTGCTTCAATTGAATCAGCTTTTTTTATGATTTCACATAAATTCTATAGCCATATGAGAAGTGGAATATTTCCTGTCATATCAGTAAACAAGTATGTCATAGTCATCAGTGACTGCAGCCCTCCGGTGTGAGCTAGTAAGCCCTGAGGGAACACAGGAAATAAAAGTAAACCTGCCATGCAGCAGCCTTCAGACTGTAGTCATTCCCCTGTGGTGGGCCCCAACGAAGCTCGGGATGTTAAAAACGCAAGCCATTGGCCCAAGATAGCTGAGATGCATATCAAATAAATGATTCCAACAAGCCCAGAGTCTTGGATCTTCCCATATATAGGAAAGCACTAAATTCCTTAACTTGGGTAATATGGTTTTCTCTAATTAACAATAGTGTTTTGATGTTCAGTCTACCTGCACTTTGCTGCAAAGCTTCTATACAGTTTGGCTCCTCCCCTTTCTTTTCCGTAATAGTTCTTTCAGGGTCACTTGATATGCTGTCTCCCGGGCTTGAAGTCCTAAAAATTCCCACTGAATAAAACATAACTCTCAACTTTTAGGTTACAAATATTTAAGTCAACACATACAATAAACCTAGTTTTTATAACCTCATTGCTCTGTAGGGCTTGAAGGAGGCATGTTATATGCTTAATATGAGTTGAGATTTCAGAAGACCTGTCCTCGTTTCTTTATGTGTTTTTTGTTTTTGTATTTTGTCTTTTTGCACGCTGAAGGGAAAGTATTAGCAGCAAAACTGAAACCCAATTCCTACTTTTCCAGTGAAAGTTCAACCATGAAAATATAAAAGAAAAAAATGAGAGGAAAGAAGGCAGGGAGGTGGGTGGAATGAAGGAAGGAGGAGAGGGAGGAATGGAGATGATTACTAAGTATAATGACAGACCTATTAGCAGACACACTGATCTCAGTTACTAGTGGGAAAATATATAAGTATAGAAAGTTTTTAAAGGTTGAATCTGTTATATAGAGGATTGAGTATGATAAATAAACATGGGTTATATAGAATTGCATGATAAACATCTGTATAAAATGTCATATTATACTTATCAGAATATAAAATGGAGATGTAGCATCTCCAGAGTTGCTTCATTCTTTGTAAGTAATGCTCTGTTTGCAACATAGAGAGAGATCCGTGACAAAAACAGGAGTTAGAGAATATTCTTATGTGGACAGAAAAGATCTAAGATAGATCTTACTGCTTTTCCTGGGGCCCCGAACTACTTATCTCATTAAATTTACTAGTGAAGTTTGACACTCGCTGACACTGGCTTCCCAGGTACCACATCTTTAGTGGTAAAGATGGTGGTGGTTTAGTTGTTCAGTCATATCCAGCTCTTTGCGACCCCGTGGACTATAGCCCACCAGGCTCCACTGTCCATGGCATTCTCCAGGCAAGAATACTGAAGTGGGTCGCCATTTCCTTCTCCAGGGGGTCTTTCTGACCCAGGAATCGAACCTGTGTCTCTGCATTGCAGGCAGATTCTTTACTGACCAAGCTACAAGGGAAGCCACAGAGGGAACGAACCTGCCTGCCAAAACTGGAGACAAGAAATGTGGGTTGGGATGCAGGATGATCCTTGTAACAAAAATGTGGGATACAGAATATTCTTATGGTGACAGAAAAGATCTAAGATTGATCTTATTATTTTTCCTGGGGCTCAGAATTATTTTTTAAATTTACTAGTGAAGTTTGACAATGGATAACATATCTGAATTATATATATCTAATTGGACAATTTGAGTTATCTTTCAATCACAGCTAATAAAATATGAAGCATATTTTATTTCAGTTGGTGTGCTGTTTTCTTAACTCTTTTCCAAATTATCACCAGTAAGTAGCCATCTTGATAATTTTAAAAGATAATAAATAGGAAGTGGCTATATTGAATTACATTAAACTTCCTTTATTATTAGAATATGAATGAAAGTGATCAGAAATTGTAAATAATCTCAGGCCTCTAATACTACAGTTAGTATTAGGGAAATCAAGACTATTTTTCTTGAAGAAAAAGTTGAATGTAACCAAGTTTTAGTTGCCATGTGTCAGTTTGATATAAAGACAAGTAGTAAAAACATCTTTGCTATTGAATCCCTGAAATGGTAGCATTTATGTAATTTCCATGTAGGAAGGAAGGTTCAGAAACCACAGTCTCCTTGTGCTAAATGTTTTGAATATATGATTAGAAAACAAGCACACCACATTTTCTTGGACTGAAAGTTAATTTAGGGTACCTTTCAGAGATGTGATTTTGATCCCTAGGTTGGGAAGATCCCCTGGAGGAGGAAATGGCAACCCACTCCAGTATTCTTGCCAAGAGAATCCCATGGATACAGTCCAAGTGTGACAGACAAGGAGATAAAGGCCACCCCACTCTAAGACAGACCTTGTTGCAAAGTCTGGCCTGTAGAAAAAATTAATTTACATATGTTAAATCTGAAATCCTTCCTTGTTTCACATATTCTGTTCAGTGTATTTAAGGTGAAAATAAATGCATGCTTATGTGAAGGTGTAAGAAAGTAGGGAATTTTGAAAAGTATGATCAACTGGAGATTGTCTACCCTTGACTAAAGGCATCTAGATGTGTCATGTAATTTATTTACATTTTTCTTTTCTATTATAATTTATTATGGATATTGAATATAGTTCCCTGTGGTATGTAGTAAGACTGTGTTATTTACCTTTCTATATATAATAGTTTCCAAGTGCTGGTTCCAAACTCCCAACCATCCCTCTCCGTCTTGTTGGCCCAAATCTTGACTTTCTCTGCCCACTGAAGCTGAATAAAAGAGGTTGAGACTCATGCTTCAGGAACTGTGCCCCGCCTCCATGAGCAGTCTAGGGGCTTAAATAAGATGAGGGCTTATAGTCAGGAGTCAGTGATGAGGAGCAAAGGTGTTAGGATCTTGATTCCTTCCTCTCACATTGTTTCCAAGATAGTCATCAGTTCAGTCACTAAGTTGTGTCCAACTATTTACGGCCCCATGGACTGCAGCACGCCAGGCTTCCCTGCCCATCACCAACTCCCGCAGCTTACTCAAACTCATGTCCATTGCATCAGTGATGCCATCCACCTCGTCCTCTGTTGTTCCCTTCTCCACCCACTTTCAATCATTCCCAGCATCAGGGTTTTTTCAGTGAGTCAGTTCTTTGTATCAGGGGGGCCAAAGTATTGGAGTTTCAGCTTCAGCATCAGCTCTTCCAATGATTATTCAAGACTGATTTCCTTTAGAATTGACTGGTTTGATCTCTTTGCTGTCCAAGGGACTTTCAAGAGTCTTCTCCAACACCACAGTTCAAAAGCATCAATTCTTCAGCACTCAGCTTTCTTTATTGTCCAACTCTCAATCCATACATGACTACTGGAAAAACCATAGCTTTGACTAGATTGATCTTTGTTGGCAAGACAGTCATAGGCTGGTATCAGTAACCCAGTAACTGAGTCTGGAGTTCAGTGGCTCTGCAGCCTTCTTTCTGACCTGTAAAAAAAGAAGAACTATAGGGGAAGAGTGTTATAAGGGTAAACACCAGACATAGGATGTATTTAGTATAGAGTCAAAGTAAAACATGTGTGAAGTGTAGCTCCTGCAGAGTTAGGGGGCAGAAAAGCAAACTTAGTTACAGATACACAGACATAGGCACAATTAAAGTAAAAACAGAAACAGAAAAAGAAAGAATAAAACTAGGAATATTTGGGCATGCTCACTGTTCTCTTTATCTTTTTTTGTTTTCAAGAAAGGGAAAGAAAAAAACTCATTCCTCTTCTTTTTTTTCTTCCTTGTCACTGCAACACCCTTCCCCTCTTTCCTCTTGGAAACCACAAGTTTGTTCTCTATGACTGTGAATATGTTTCTATTTCATAGACAAATTCATTTGTGTTATATTTTACATTTCAGATATGTGATATCATATGGTATTTGTCTTCTTTCTGGCTTACTTCACTTAGTATGGTAATTGCTAATTCTCTCCACATTGCTGCAAGTGGTATTATTTCATTCTTGTTGATGGCTGAGTAGTATTCCACTGAGTGTGTGTGTATGTATGTATGAATGTATATATATATATATATATACCACATCTTCTTTATTCATTCATTTGTTGATGGGCATTTAGGTGTGTCCATATCTTGGTTACTGTGAATAGAGCTGCTGTGAACATGAGTGCATGTATCTTTTTTCTAATTAGAGTTTTGTCCAGATACATGCACAGGAGTGGAATTGCTGGACAAATGGCAACTCTACTTTCAGAATTTTGAGGAGCCTGTATGAATTCTGAGAGCCACTATGGAGAGGAACCTCTCCATAGTGGCTGTACCAATTTACATTTCCATCAATGACTTAGGAGGGTTCTCTTTTCTCCTCACCATCTCCAGCATTTGTGATTTGTAAACTTTTTCATTATGGTCATTCTGACTGGTGTAAGGTGATTCCTCATTGTAGTATTGATTTTAGAGTAGACATATAGGAGAGTCTGTGTTAGTGGTCTGCCTGGTTACAACCTCAGCTCTTCCAGTTGCTAAGTTTCTATGTGCCATATTTGTGCCTATGTTACTGATTTTATTTTACCTACTTTATGATGTAATCTAAAGAATTGAATGTTATATACGCATTACTTAAATTTAGGCCTTGCTCACATTAAGTTCCCAATAAATGTTAAGTACTGTGTTTCTTCATACTCTTTTCCTCTTTCCTCTCACCTGGTGAGAAGAGCCAACTCATTGAAAAAGACCCTGATGATAGGAAAGATTTAAGGCAGGAGGAGAAGGGGATGACAGGATGCGATGACTGGATGGCATCACTGACATAATGGACATGAGTTTGAGCAGACTCCAGGAAGTGGTGCAGGACAGGGAAGCCTGGCAGGCTGCAGTCCATGAGGTGACAAAGAGTTGGACATGACTGAGTGACCAAACAACAAACTTCCCTACACTCTCGTTACTAAATCAAATATTAAGAGATTTTTTTTTCACTTAATGTGTAGCTTTTAAGAAAACAACTTTAGTACTGTAACTGCACAAATTATTTATGTATATACAATATATTAAATACACAGCACACATTGCGAGGAAGAGACTGAATATTCACCAATAGAATCATCTTCGGTTTTTTTTAATAGCACAAATGGGGAATTGATTAATGAATCTTTTTAACATATGTTATAGTTTTTAAATTACTAGAATTTTTAATCACTGTAGCACTTTGTTTATTTTTTACTAGTAAATGGAATAAATACATGGAAATACATTTTTTTATCAGTGGAACATAATGGAGATATTCTCCTGGGGCAATAACTGTTTCTAATTTTTCACCTTTTCTTCCCTTAGGACTGAAAACAACAATATGTTTAATTTTATTAAAAGTAATTTTATATCAGTAAAGATCTGAGCCATTAAATTATGCATATATTAATTAAAATGATATCCAATTAGTGAAATAAGAATTAACCATGGCAATTTAAGAATTTTTAAAACTTTCTGTCCTGAAATTATGAAATTATGCATATTTTCTCAAAACTTTGTCTCATTTGAAATAGTCTAAAATGTTTTCATTGACTTTCTTTGATACATCAATTTTTAATTGTTGTTGTTCAGTCACTGTCCAACTCTGTGATCTCATGGACTGTATAGCACATCAGGATCCTCTGTTCTCCACTATCTCCTGAAATTGTTCAAATTCATGTCCATTGAGCAGTGTGACTATGTAATCATCCCAATCCTCAACCACCCCCTTCACCTTTGGCCTTCAATTTCTCCCAGCATCAGGGTCTTTTCCAATGAGTCAGTTCTTTGCATCAGGAGGCCAAAATATTGAAGCTTCACCTTCAACATTCAGTTCAGATCAGGTCAGTTCAGTTCAGTCGCTCAGTCATGTCCGACTCTTTGCGACCCCATGAATTGCAGCACACCAGACCTCCCTGTCCATCACCATCTCCCAGAGTTCACAAAGACTCATGTCCATCGAGTCGATGATGCCATCCAGCCATCTCATCCTGTGTTGTCCCCTTTTCCTCCTGTCCCCAGTCCCTCCCAGCATCAGAGTCTTTTCCATTGAGTCAACTCTTCACATGAGGTGTCCAAAGTACTGGAGTTTCAGCTTTAGCATCATTCCTTCCAAAGAACACCCAGGGCTGATCTCTTTTAGAATGGACTGGTTGGATTTCCTTGCAGTCCAAGGGACTCTCAAGAGTCTTCTCCAACACCACAGTTCAAAAGCATCAATTCTTTGGTGCTCAGCTTTCTTCACAGTCCAACTCTCACATCCATACATGACCACAGGAAAAACCATAGCCTTGTCTAGACGGACATTTGTTGGCAAAGTAATGTCTCTGCTTTTCAATAGGCTATCTAGGTTGATCATAACTTTTCTTCCATTAGTCCTTCCAATGAACATTCAGTACTGATTTCTTTTAGGAGTGACTGGTTTGATCTCCTTGCAGTCCAAGGACTCTCAAGAGTCTCCTCCAACACCACAATTCTAAAGCATCAGTTCTTCGGTGTTCAGACTTCCTTATGGTCCAACCTTTACATCCCTACATGACTACTGGAAAAACCATAGCTTGGACTTCATGGATATTTGTTGGCAAAGTGACTTCTCTGCTTTTTAATATGCTGTCTACATTTGTCATAGTTTTCCTTCCAAGGAGCAAGTATCTTTTATTTCATGGCTACAGTCAGTCTGCAGTGATTTTGGGGTCCAAGAAAATAAAATCTGTCACTCCTCCTCTTCTTCCCCTATTTGCAGTGAAGTGATTGGACTGGATGCCATGACCTTAGTTTTTTGAATATTGTTTCAAGCCAGTTTTTCCACTCTTCTTTCACCTTCATCAAGAGGCTCTTTTGTTCCTCTTCACTTTTTGCCATTAGAATGGTATCATCCAGATATCTGATGTTGTTGATATTTTCCCCAGCAACCTTGATTTCAGCTTGTGATTCACCCAGCCTGGCATTTTGCATGATGTACTCTGCATATAATTTAAATAAGCAGGGTGACAATATACAGCTTGCCATACTCCTGACTTTCTTTCATTACCCCAATTTGTAACTATCCCAGGCAATTTAAATTCTCTATTTAAAATTATCTAAAAATCTAACCCAATCCCAATTGTAACAATTAAATGAAATATTTCTTAATTACTACATTCGTCAAGTAGAAATTATTTCTGTAGGCCACGATGGAACATTTAATTATAAAGGCCATTGCATCAAATTATATCTACTTTTGAGCTTCTAGTCAAAGCATCTAAATGACTTATTCTCATGTAATTTTGCTTCTTTTAATTGGAAATTCTTTTGTTAAAGAATGCTTTGTATTAGATTCTAAAACTCATTTTCTTCTGTTTTGATTAGCAAAAACCTAAGTCACAGTTTCCAGGTTTTGGTTAAATATATAATTGTGTATATTTTACTTAAATGCAAATTTTAATTTTAAAATCTTAAAAAAAGTCTAGCCCAAAGAAAATGTAAACTATCTGAAATTAATCTCAGTTTGCAGACTTATGTTTAGTCAATAGAAACATAAAATTTGCTGTATGGATAAGGCATTTCTAGGTAAGTATTTAGTATTTTGGCCCTTCCCAGATGTCTTGGTGGTGAAGACTCCATCTGCCAATACAGGAAGCTTGGGTTTGACTCTCAGAAGGGAAGATACCCTGGAGAAGGAAATGACAACGCACTCCAGTATTCTCGCCTGGGAAATCCCATGGATAGAGGAGCCTGGTGGGCTACAGTCCATGGGGTTTTAAGTGCTGGACATGGCTTAGTGACTAAACAACAACAAAACAGTTAGTTAGTGTTTTACTGTCTAGTGTTGGGGTCCTCTAATGGACCAGAACTGGTAGTCCGGAGGCAACGATAAGAAAGTGAAAGAGAGAAAGAGCCTGATACTCCCTGGTTTACACAGAAAACCAATAAAGTCCTTGACATAGGACTTGGGTCTCTCACGAAGGCACCGGGTGCCTTCTCGAGGGGGTGAAGCACAGTGTGCCTTCTCGAGAGAGTCTTAGAAGCCCGGGCAGGAGAGTGAGCAAGACGGGTCTCTGTGCTCCAGGGAATCAGCTGGAGAGAGAGAGACAGAAAGAAAGAAAGAAAGACAGACAGACAGAAAGAAAGATAGACAGACAGAAAGACAGACAGACACACAGAAAAAAAGACAGACAGACACGGGGACCCAAGCTCTGATGGAGCAAAGGTGCTTTAATGATTTTTCTGTGAGTACATATAGGCTGTCGTACAGGAAGTTTCTTTCGTCAATGATAAAGATCAGAAAACCAAACGTACAGTAACTGTTACCAAGGGAACAAGGGATGATGATGGTCCCAAGGTCAGGAGACAATCCATATCTCAAGAAAGGGGATCGAGACTAAGCAGTTTTGTTGTAAAGAGAATGTTTACTATAGGAGATTCAAGCCTTTCTCACACAATGACCCCAGTTCCTGGGAGCAGCATGCTGTTCCGCTTAAAAAGAAACAAAGGACTTGTGAGAAACAGCAGGTAGGAATCCTCCTGTTAAACATTCCCAGAGTAAAATTGTTAATATGTTCAAAAGAATGATTGTCAAAATATCACAGGAGTTTTACAGATTTTAATAAGCTACTATTAGAATTCCTTTGCAGAGTGAAAGAGCTAAGAATTGTCAAATGACTTTCAAAAATAAAATTAAAAGGGCAATATTTTTCAATGAAACAACAATTATGTCTATACAGTCAGCCCATTTACATTTGTATCTAATTCTAGTAGTTCAGGCAGTAAAGAATCTGTCTGCAGTGCCAGAGATCCGAGTTTGAAGGAAATGGTAACCCACTCCAATATCCTTGCCTGGAAAATCCCACAGACAGAAGAGCCTAGTGGGCTGCAGTCCATGGGACTGCAAAGAGGTGGGCACAACTGAACGACTAACACTTTCACTTTCTATAATAGTTCTATAATTATGTATTTCAAAGAAACAGATGCAAAATAAAAATGCTTCTAACTCTCAGGCCAAAAAGCTTCCTGTCATTTTTACTTTTCACTCATTCATTTTATGATTCAAAATAAAATGCTTTCTCTCCCTTTAAAATATATATTATTTCAACCCACTCCAATATTCTTGCTGGGAAAATCCCATGGACAGAGGAACCTGGCAGGCTAAAGTCCACAAAATCACAGAGAGTCAGAGATGACTAAGCAACTGAACACACACACACACACACACACACACACACAAATTATAAATAACCAGTATCAATACAAGTGATTTTTAAAAAATATATATGGACCATTTCTTTAAAAAAAAAAAAAAAACCTCTTTATTGAATGTGTTGCAATATTTCTTCTTTTATGTTTTTTGTGAGTCATGTGAGATCTTAGCTTCTTGACCACTTGCATTGGAAGGCAAAGTCTTAACCGCTGAACAGCTAAAGTCCCCAGTGAAAATGATCTTAATCTTATATGTGGAAATTAATCCTCTATGATGGAAGGAACAATTGACCCCCCATTTTGATAGGCAGAATAATGCTTTCTACAAAATGTCCATTTCTAATCCTTGTAACCTGGGAATATATGTTTACATGGCCAAAAGGGTTTTGCAGATGTGATAAGTTAATTACCTTGAGAAGAGGAGGATTTATTCAGATAGGATATTATTCAGAAGGATTCAATCTAATCACAAGAATCTTTTAACCTGTAAGGTCAGTGTTAGAGAAGTAGATGTTACAGTGGAAGCTGAGGTTGGAGTGATGCATCGTCATAAACCAAAGAATGAAGGCAATCTCTGGAAGCTGGAAAAAGCAGGAAAGCAGATTCTCCCCTAGACCCTCCAGAAGGAAACAGAACTGTCCATCCATTTGAGACTCCCGACCTCTAGAATTGTAAGGTAATAAATTTGTTTTAAGCCAGTAAATTTGTGATTGCAACAATAAGAAACTAATCAATTTAGTCACTCAGTTGTATCCGACTGAGTGACTAAACTGAAATGCTTACTCATAAGCATTTTATAAACCAAAAGGAAATTAATTAACCTTTATCAAATCTCATAACTCATATAACAATTTACTCAAATAGCAAGCTTTGTAGAATAGAAAATGATAAAATGTTTAGACAACTGCCTGGGGCCAGCGTGAGGAACTCCACCCATGGCAAAGGTCATGAGGAAGGAGGCTTGGCATACGCAAAGGCATGATCAAGCCTCAGGAAACCCCCTGTTCCCGAGCATCTAACCCCAAAACCAGAGTCTGTTTTATGCTCTCATGTACACCTCTGACTTTACGGGGGCTCTCCCCCATAACCGTTTCTCTTGGAGAAGGAGTAAACGCGCAGCTCCAAGGCAATAAAAATTCCTGGGCGTGACAAGAGTGTTTCAGCTTATGGACTCCTCTGAAGGTTATCTAGCCCGCCTGTATAGGTTCGTCCAGCCACATGTGATTGTTTACAGCCTCCCAACCTGAGAGGCATGAGATGTTTTAGACTTACTAAAGGCAAATTCTTTTGGGGAGTTAGAAATTATTAGTATAATGGGTTGGTTAGGAATTATATTGGTGAAGGTTCTTCATTTGTTGTGTCAATAATTGCTGCTAATTCCCTACTCTGGGTGGGACAAGGATGTCTCAGGTCAAACCTCTCTGCTGACAGACTGGCTTGTGTGACAGGATTATCCATACTCCTGCCACATGATTGTTTACTACCTCTCAACCATAAATAGCACAGAGAGTTTTGGAGTATTTTGAGAGTCTTAATTAGCATAGGGCTTTTTCTTCTCGTGGAGTCAATGATTGCCGCCAGGCCTCCATATCCTTAGGCACCTGGGAATATATTAATCAATGTATTTGGAATATAGCAAAGGAAATATAGTAGTTTTTGATGTTAGCAATACTAGACTTTTTGAGTTAATGGATTTTCTCTTTTATAATAGATCACTGTGCTTTGTTATAAATCACTGTGTCCTTGCTATGTAAAAATGTAACTTTATCATATCTTAAGACTAAATAGTTCTTAAGGGGAACATTGGTGAAAGGATTTTCATTTGTTGGGCTGATGTTTGCTGCTAAATCTCCATGTTCCCTACCCTTATAATGAATATAACTAGCATATAGGAAGAAATAAGTATTAACCTTTAAGCATATAGGAGAAATAAGTATTAACCTTTAAGACTAATCATGTTAACCTTGGGTTAAATAAATTCCTTTCTTGATTGTAACTCACTACACCCTCACCCTATAGGAATGCAACTTTATTTGGAGGGTGGTGCCTGGTTTAAGAAAAAACACCCTTGGAAGAAATAAGTTTTTTGGTTATCAGAAAGAAAGGATCATAAAATGTCAGCAGGTCTCACTCATGGCCAGAAGATGATGTAATATCCCTAAGACCTTTTTTTATACATTTATGTGAAGCACCTGATTTTGATAAAGGTCAGGACTGCTGACCCCTGCGTGACTCTGTATTCATCCCTATGTGTAACAAAAGGTATATAAGCAAACCCCCAAAATAAAGACATCGGATCAGTTTCCCGAAAGACTGATTCCCCCATGTCACTTCTTTCTTGCTCCCGTTTTTCTGGGTGAATTCCCATCTGGAGCATGGATGCTAGTCCAGGTAATCCACGTTATTCAGCCTCTTTTTCTCCACTAATCTTCCTACTACACTATCCATTTCTAATCTCTCTATATCTGTGATTAAATATGTATTTTTCCAAAGATGCCGACTCCGTCCCCACCTTTGAATCACCCTGGATCCACCGGGGCTGGACCCCAGCAGACAACAACTTAGGAAAAGATCTTTGGGGTTGGAGCTTGGTGAAAATTTCTTAGACATAAATCCAAAAACGTAATCCTCAAGACAAAAAAATGATTAACTGGAATTAATAAAAACTAAAGCAAAATTTTGATCTACAAAAGGCAGTTCAAGAGGAAAGAAACAGGTTATAGACTTCAAGAAAATATTTGTAAACCATGCATCTATCAAAGATGTATCAAAAATAAAGAATTCTAAAACTTCCGTTGTAAAACGGTCAAAAAATCCAAGTAGAAAGTGGAGAAAATTTAAAAAGGGAAATTTCCACAAAGAAAATCAGTTCAGTTCAGTCTCTCAGTCAGACTCTGTAACACCTCAGACTGCAGCTTGCCAGGCTTCCCTGTCCATCACCAACTCCCAGAGCTTGCTCAAACTCATGTACATTGACCCAGTGCTGCCATCCAACCATCTCATCCTCTGTCATCTCCTCTTCCTGTCTTCAAACTTTCCTAGCATCAGGGTCTTTTCCAATGAGTCAGTTCTTCACATCAGACTAATATGCCACCCAAAACATCAATTTTATATCTATCTGTAGATTCATTTTTTACTCTATGTATGTCGCTATCCTTTGTATACTCCTTTAAACTGGTAGCAGCATCTTATTGATTTTATCTTTAATCAATGAATTAAGTAAAAATTTTAAATGTGTTAAAATATATATATGTATATTATTTGACAGTCATTTCACCACCTTCATATCTGGGTTGTTACAACAGATTCCAAAATTTTCTTCCCATTGCTTTTCCCATATCTCACCTCTCTACTGCTGACCTTGTGGCTAAAATATTCCTTTCAATACATAAGTGCAATTCTCATTCTTTTGCTCAAAAGTCTTGTGCTGACTCCTGATGATTCCTCTCAAAGTAAAAGTGAAAGTTGTTAAAATTTTCTACAAAATGGTGTCTCAGTCTGTTCCAGCTGTCCTGTCCATCTGGGTATTTCTAAAACACACAAGGCATGTTCCTGCTTCAGATCTTGTCTACCTGATTTTCAATGTACTTGTTAGTCTTACCCTCAGATGCAGACATGGCTCACTCCTCACCTCCATTACATCTTCCTTAAATATAATTCTCTCAATGATTAATATGCTGTTCATTCTTTAAAAAAGTTAATTCCTTTCATTCTCAATTCTTCCTTGATTAATTTATCTCTGAAGCTTAAATTGCTATGTTTTTTTTCCTTTTTCTTTTTTTATTGAAGAATAATTGCTTTACAGAATTTTGTTGTTTTCTGTCAAACCTGTGGGGAGGGACATGAGAGGGAGATTCAAAGGGGAGGGGATATATGTATACCTATGGCTGATTCATGTTGAGGTTTGACAGAAATTGTTATGTTTTAAATTATCTATTTTATTGCCTATCTTTCTCCACAATAATGTCAACCCCAGAAGAGTAAATGTTTTGCCTATTTTGTCATTGTTCTGTACTGTGCTTAGTCTCTCAGCCGTGTCTGACTCCTTGGACTGTAGCCTGCCAGGCTCCTCTGTCCATGGGGATTCTCCAGGCAAGAATACTGGAGTGGGTTGCCATGCCATCCTCCAGGGGATCTTCCCAACCCAGAGATCAAACCCATGTCTCCTGCATTGCAGGTGGATTTTTTACCATCTGAGCCATCAGGGAAGCCCAAGAATACTGGAGTGGGTAGCCTATCCCTTCTCCAGGGGAACTTGCTGACCCAGGAATTGAACTGGGGTCTCCTGCATTGCAGATGGATTCCATACAAGCTGAACTACCAGGGAAGCCCATTACTTCGTACCAGTGGTCTGCAAATAAGCCAGGTATATAAAAGATAGAGTTGTATTATACAGAGATTAAATAAAGCAACTGAAAAATGCAAGGAGACCAGGAAAAAAAAAACAATAAATATATTAAAATATAGGATTGAAGGATTAGCTCTATAATATATGATAAAGAAATAGAGCACCTGTTAATAAAGAGTTCATAAAAACAACATATCATGTGAATAGAGAAAAAAAATATCCAATACACACTATATATTCTGAACAGATAAACATCAATGCAAATGGTTTGCTATAAATTTTTTAGAAGAAATTGTTGGGTAGTGATCTTCATGATTTTGAGATATGAAGAAACTGCTTCAATGCCTCATTAAAAAAAAGGTATAGAGGAAATGATGAATAAATTTGATCCCATTCTATGTCAGTGATAAATTTGACTCCACTGTAACATTGATACATTTTTCAGTTTCAGTTCACTCAGTCGTGTCCGACTCTTTGCAGCCCCATGAATCGCAGCACACCAGGCCTCCCTGTCCATCACCAACTCCCGGAGTTCACTCAAACACACGTCCATCTAGTCGGTGATGCCATCCAGCCATTTCATCCTCTGTCGTCCCCTTCTCCTCCTTCCCCCAATCCCTCCCAGCATCAGTCTTTCCCAGTGAGTCAACTCTTTGCATGAGGTAGCCAAAATACTGGAGTTTCAGCTTTAGCATCATTCCTTCCAAAGAACACCCAGGGCTGATCTCCTTTAGAATGGACTGGTTGGATCTCCTTGCAGTCCAAGGGACTCTCAAGAGTCTTCTCCAACACCACAGTTCAAAAGCATCAATTCTTTGGCACTCAGCTTTCTTCACTGTGTAAATTAAGCAAAATTCAAAGACTTCTCAGAGATTGAAAAACCAATATATTTTTCTATGTAAAAACTGAAAAAGTGAAGGTTGCTCTTCGAGAGCCCATGGACTATACACTTCATGGAATTCTCCAGGCCAGAATACTGGAGTGGGTAGCTGTTCCCTTCTCCAGGGGATCTTCTCAACTGAGGGATAGAACCAAGCAAAATTGAAAAACTAATCAGAGGTTGGGCAAGATATTTTCAATACACTAATTGACCAAAGGACTGTTATCAAGATTATCTAAAAAATTCCTTCCAAGAAGGAAGAGACATACAACCTAATGGAAAATTCTGGATATGAAAGGGATTTGAAAAGTCAGTTCAGAAAGAGGAGAGTCTAATAGACACAAATATGGCAATATAAATAGGAATCAAGAAAATATATCTCAAAAAGAAATACCAACATAATTCTAAAAATTATATGACCAGATTAAAAAATGTTTGCAATAATTGTAGACAATTATAGCATTTATAAACTACTGATTGGACTATAATTTTTTTTAATATTTTCAATATTTAGCAATATCTATCAAAGTTGAAGGTACACATACCCAGTGAATAGCAATTTCACTTAGATATCCAAATAACCAAGGAAGCCTTAACATTCCCTGAAGTTTGACTACACATTATTTCCCAAGTATAGGTAACTGACTTTTTAAAAACATTTTTTACTATATTTGAAAAAACTTGCAGTTATAAATTCTTTTTTTGCCCTTTTGAGTAAATCTTCTCCCACCCTCCTGCCAGTTTTACAACTCTGGGATAACTTTCTTGAGAATCTGAGAGCCATTCATCTGAAATCATCAAGAAAAGAGTATACCTTTCTCCCAGCTTCTGTAGAATGGTAGGAACCTAACTTTTGATAAGGCCGGTTAGCAATACAGATGAACTAATCATAGAAATAAAGAACTGAAAACTCAGAAATGACTCATTGTGTTAGCCCACCCCATTGACCATGTACCCTTTAACTCCTCTGTTTCAGAAGAATTGAATTCGATTTTCCACATGGTATAGAGCTGAATAGCATTTTCTTTGGCTGTAACTCTGCCTAATACAATACTTCTTTCACAGTGTGCAGATGAATATTTGGTATAACTAAGTGCATATTAGCCAAAAATTAAAAACTGAAATGTCTCTGAAAAAAGGACTGGAATAATTTAGTTATGTGAAGTGATATAAAAAAAATTCTCTTCAGTAGGTAAAATGAACTAGATTTAAATTACACAACACTGAGTGAAAAAATAGGAAGCAAAATATATATTGAATATTGTTATAAATGTATAACAAATTATATATTTTAAAATATATTTTAATAGCATAAATTATATATTTAAAACATATAAATGATATTATATTGGTCCCATATTAGTCCTTTGTATTGGTCCCATATTCATCCTAAGTTTCTGTAATAGGTCCATGTAAAGGAAAATATAAAAATCTGAATTCGTATACAAGTTTCAATACACTGTCCATTCTAAACTCCATCCCTATGGCAAAGAAAAAGTTTAAAAGATGGATAGAAAGATAATTAACAATATCTACAATATAGCCAGCAGATTCTGCAATAAAAAAACCAACTCTAAATCTTATGAAGAAGATGACAGCTGATCTTTTAACCTCAGTTTTAACTGTATTTCCACATTTCTAAGATTCAAGATTTTAATATTTGCATAAATAAAAGCAACATAAATTTTTGAACTTTTAATTTCAGATCTCAAATCTTAGTTTATCACTGAGAAATATATATTTCACAAGGAAGTGTGGTGGAGGACATAATGAAAATGTATGTAAAAAACATTACTAAAACTAGAATTATTCTGTCTAATAAAAGATGTGAATGGTGCAGGTGCTTTCTGAGAAAATTACTCAGTTGCTCTGGAGCTCAGTTTTCTTGATTATAAAATCAAGCATGGATGACAGGGCACACAAGGTCCCTTAAAACTTTCACATGAATAAAAAGACAACCTAATTTATTCAGTGACAAGTAGTTTATCCTCTAGTCAAATGTTTCTTGATTATTATAAAAAGATATGTTATTATTGTACTTCCATTACTTTCTCTAAGCATTTTTCCTCATAAAGAACATATTAAATACTTTGATAGAGTAAAAATAATTTTATAACCAGGTACTTCTTTGCTAATATCCTTCCATTCATTTTTTATTATTCCTCCAGAGAATACTGAGGAAATATATATAATGATATAGACAAATATATATATATAAATATAGACAAATAATATAGACAAAGTTACAAATTATACTCTTCTTTAACATGTGCTAAATAATGTAACAATCTCTTCCTACAGTGATCCTATGTATCTTTTAAACAACAGAGTATTAATAATTGATACCAAGAAGGAATGGTGAATGCCAGATCCGAAATTAAACAAATTACTTCTTTTTAAAATTTTTTTCTTTTTTAAATTTATTTATTGACTGCACTGGGTCCTAGTTATAGGATCTTTGATCTTCATTGTGCCATGCAGGATCTTTAGCTGTGTCTTGTGGGATCAATTTCCCTGACCAGGGATTGAACCCAGGCCCTCTGTATTGGGAGCTCAAGGTCTTAGCCACTGGACCACCAGGGAAGTCACACAAATTACTTCTTAAAATATTTTTTCATGAAACTGCTTTGATATTGAAAACTCATATTTCAAAAAATGACATACAGATATCTAATGAATAATTGATAGTCTTCAGAGAAGCAAAGTATGTTTATATAAACTGCAAGGCCTTCAGTGGATTTGCCCTTATTTTGCTTGTGAAAAGAAATGGGAAAATTATTGCTGATAATCTCTTGAAATGAGGACACAGAGTGTGGAATGGGTTGCCAGACAACATTTAAATGAAACTGTCTAGTGTAGGTTATAGAAAATCATAATAGAAAAAAGTTGCAATTATTGCTATACTTACCTATGAATATTTAAAATGTACAAAAACTTACAAAATAACAGATTATATTATTTAACAAATGATAGCATTTTGCCAAATTTATTTTAAGCTTTAAGTACTCAGTCATGTCTGACTTTGTGACATCATAGACTGCAGCACGCCAGGCTTCCCTATCCATCACCAACAGCCGGAGCTTGCTCAAACTCATGTCCATCGAGTCAGTGATGCCATCCAACCATCTCATCCTCTGCCATCCCCTTCTCCTCCTGCCTTCAATCTTTCCCAGAATCAGGGTCTTTTCTAGTGAGTCAGTTCTTCTCATGAGCTGGCCAAAGTAATGGAGTTTCAGCTTCAGCGTCAGTCCTTCCAAAGAATATTCAGGGATGATTTTCTTTAGGACTGACTGGTTGGATCTCCTTGCAGCCCAAGGGACTCTCAAGAGTCTTTTCCAACACCACAGTTCAAAAGTGTCAATTCTTCAGTGCTCAGCTTTCTTTATAATCCAACTCTTCATACATGACTACTGGAAAAACCACAGCTTTGACTACATGGACCTTTGTCATCAAAGTGATGTCTCTGCTTTTTAATATGCTGTCTAGGTTAATCATAGTTTTCCTTCCAAGGAGCAAGTGTCTTTTAATTTCATGACTGCAGTCACCATCTGCAGTGATTTTGGAGCTCCCCAAAATAAAGTCTGCCACTGTTTCCATTGTTTCTCCATCTATTTGCCATGAAGTGATGGGACCAGATGCCATGATCTTAGTTTTCTGAATGTTGAGTTTTAAGCCAACTTTTTTCACTCTCCCCTTTCACCTTCATCCAAGAAGATCTTTAATTCTTCGCTTTCTGCCATAAGGATGGTGTCATCTGTAAATCTGAGCTTATTGATATTTCTCCCTGCAATCTTGATTCCAGCTTTCGCTTCATACAGCCCAGCATTTTGCATGATGTACTCTGCATGTAAGTTAAATAAGCAGGGTGACAAGTTGACTCCTTTCCCGATTCGGAACCAGCCTGTTGTTCCATGTCTAGTTCTAACTGTTACTTCTTGACCTGCATACAGATTTCTCAGGAGGCAGGCCAGGTGGTCATGTACTCCCATCTTTTTAAGAATTTTCCACAGTTTGTTATGAAAACTTTATTCTAAAAATTATATGTGTATTATATGTGTATACTTATCCAATAATTATACCTAAATTACAGCTGTGAAATATCATCAAAATTTCATCTGCAACCTCATACTCATTATCTATCAATCTATTAACACTCTATCTTGTAAGGTCTTTTTCTGGTATGTATGAGCAAACAGTGCTATACTTTGCAGAGATAAAACTTCCAGAGGACAATTTTATGAGAGTAATTAGGGTCTATTGGCATTGTGATTTTACTCCTAATTTTCTCTCTAAAAGGCATTGAAAGCATAGGAGGGCAATGCATTTAAACAATATTCCTAGTTTTTTAAATGGAAAGGGCCAGCCAACATGCTCATAGTATAAACAGGAACAAACTGATTCCCCTTGAAATTTCAAATTTTCCACTTGTCTACTGCCACCACTTTTGTTCAGTCTACAATGTTATTTCAGATAAACTTACAGGTAACTTCATCTCCCAGAGTGTAGTACCTAACTGTGTTGCTTTTTTTTAGCAATCATAGTTTAAAATTTTTTGTATTATTAATTTATTAACCAACTAGTTCTAAAATGTATACAAAGTACCCATTGAAATAATAGGCAGAATACATATAGATATAAATTCATAGGAATTCAGAGAACAAACAAGCTTACAGCTGGTGTCTAACAACTGCTCAAATAAATAATTAAACAAGAAAAACAGAAAGAAATCAAATGACAAATTGTTAAGACAATATAAATTGATAAGCATAACTTTACCTGGTGACTGTGACTTAACATTTTCTAAGATGAGTGAGTTGCTTTGCTTATGACTACTCATAACCTGACAATTGACTTGAATTTAATTTACTAATCCTTGCTGACTTGTAACTACCATGCATTAATAAATTTCTTGTAACTGTACTTTATCATTTATGTTAAAATTTGATTTTACCATTTTTCACAAGCGTCCTATGCTTCTTTTCACTCCACATCATTTTTTTTAGTGTAAGATTGATATTTCCTAAAATACATTATTATCAATGTATTATGATCTCCTAAAGAGCTTATCCCTGTGGGCCTATGAGGAGAAGTTAAAGAGAGAATAATTGATGATTGTCAGTGTTACTGTTTGAGACACCCACTGTACCAACTATAGTTCTAATGCTAAGTGTTCAGAAAATTTCTTACAAGGAAAGGATACTTCCTTCAGGTCCAGTAAGAAGCTTAGAGTTCCGATATAACTTTAGCTTATTTCTTGTTTTTCTTTGAAGTGTGTAGCTTCTCATTTAATAATTAATTATTCAGGCTTATAATGATTGTTTCAGTTTGCCATATAGGCATTTGTTGTTGTTCAGTCACTCAGTTGTGCCTGACTCTTTGTGACCCCATGGACTGCAGCATGCCAGGCTTCCCTGCCCATCACTATCTGCCAGAGCTTGCTCAAACTCAGGTCTGTTGTGTCAAATGTGCCATCCAACCATCTTATCCTCTGTCACCCTCTTCTACTGCCCTCAGTCTTTCCCAGCATCAGGGTCTTTTTAATGAGTCAGCACTTTGCATCAGGTGACCAAAGTATTGGAGCTTCAGCTTCAGCATTAGTCCTTCCAATGAATATTCAGGATTGATTTCCTCTAGGATTGACTGACTTGATCTCTTTGCTGTCCAAAGGACTCTCAAGAGTCTTCTTCAGCACCACAGTTCAAAAGGATAAATTCTTAGGTGCTTAACCTTCTTTATGGTCCAACTCTCTTATCTCTACAGCTCATTTTATTTCACTTGGCTGTATTGAGCTTCACAGATACTCCTTTTTTACCACAAATTGAAGGTTTGTGGGAACCCTACATCAAGCAAGGCTATTGGTGTCATTTTTCCAACAACATTTGCTCACTTGTGTCTCTGTTACATTTCAGTAATTCTCGCAATGTTTAAAACTTTTTCATTATTGTTATATTTATTATAGTGATCTGTGATATTTGATGTCACTATGATAAGTTTTTCCTCCTTCCCTCAATCTTTCCTCAGTTCAGTTCAGTTCAGTTCAGTCGCTCAGTCGTGTCCGACTCTTTGTGACCCCATGAATCGCAGCACGCCAGGCCTCCCTGTCCATCACCATCTCCCAGAGCTCACCCAGACTCATGTCCATCGAGTCCGTGATGCCATCCAGCCATCTCATCCTCTGTCGTCCCCTTCTCCTGCCCTCAATCCCTCCCAGCATCAGAGTCTTTTCCAATGAGTCAACTCTTCGCATGAGGTGGCCAAAGCACTGGAGCTTCAGCTTTAGCATCATTCCTTCCAAAGAAACCCCAGGGTTGATCTCCTTCAGAATGGACTGGTTAGATCTCCTTGCAGTCCTAGGGACTCTCAAGAGTCTTCTCCAACACCACAGTTCAAACGCATCAATTCTTCGGCGCTCAGCCTTCTTCACAGTCCAACTCTCACATCCATACATGACCACAGGAAAAACCATAGCCTTGACTAGACGGACCTTAGTCGGCAAAGTAATGTCTCTGCTTTTGAATATACTATCTAGGTTGGTCATAACTTTTCTTCCAAGGAGTAAGCATCTTCTAATTTCATGGCTGCTATCACCATCTGCAGTGATTTTGGAGCCCCCCAAAATAAAGCCTGACACTGTTTCCACTGTTTCCCATTCTATTTCCCATGAAGTGATGGGACCAGATGCCATGATCTTCGTTTTCTGAATGTTGAGCTTTAAGCCAACTTTTTTGCTCTCCTCTTTCACTTTCATCAAGAGGCTTTTTAGTTCCTCTTCACTTTCTGCCATAAGGGTGGTGTCATCTGCATATCTGAGGTTATTGATATTTCTCCCAGCAATCTTGATTCCAGCTTGTGTTTCTTCCAGTCCAGTGTTTCTCATGATGTACTCTGCATATAAGTTAAATAAGCAGGGTGACAATATACAGCCTTGATGTACTCCGTTTCCTATTAGGAATCAGTTTGTTGTTCCATGTCCAGTTATAACTGTTTCTTCCTGACCTGCATACAAATTTCTCAAGAGGCAGATTAGGTGGTCTGGTATTCCCATCTCTCTCAGAATTTTCCACAGTTTATTGTGATCCACACAGTTAAAGTCTTGGCATAGTCAATAAAGCAGATCAGGGAATCTTTAATGAGTCAGCTCTTATCAGGTGGCCAAAGTATTGAACCTTGCCTATAAAGATAGTGAACTTAACTGCTAAATGTGTGTGTTATGTGACTGCTCCACTGACTGACTGTCTCCACCTCTCTCTTCCTCTCCTTGGGCCTCCCTATTTCCTGAGTCAGAACAAAATTGAAATTAGGCCAATTAATAACAGTAATAATACTCTTCCTAAGTGTTCAAGTGAAGAGAAAATTTATATGTCTTTCACTTTAAATCAAAAGCTAGAAATGGTTAAGCTAAACGAGGAAGGCAGATCAAAAGCAGATAAGCCAAAACTGAGCCCTCTTGTACCAAACAAGTGCAAATATAAAAGAAATGCTCTTAAAGGAAATTTAAAGTGCTATACCAATGAACACACTTATGATAAGAAAGTGAGACAGCTTTATTGCTGATATGGAGAAAGCTTGAGTGGTCTGGAGAGAAGATTCAGTCACACCATTCTCTTAAGCCTAATCTAGAGCAAGGCCCTATGTCTGTCCAGTTGTATGAAGTCTGAAAGATCTGAGGAACCTAAAGAACAATAGTTTGGAGCTAGCACAGGATGGTTCATAAGGTTTAAGGAGAGAAACCGTTGGTGTAACTTCCATACAAGATGAAGCAGCAAGTGCTGGTGTAGAAGTTTGCAGCAAGTTATCCAGAAGATCGAGCTAAGATAATTAATGAACGTGGCTATTACCAAACAATAGATTTTCAATGTAGATGAAACAGTCTTGTATAAGAAGAAGGGACTGTCTAGGGCTTCCATAACTAGAGAGAAGTCAGTGCCTGGCTTCACGTTTCAGAGGACAGGCTGTCTCTCTTGTAAGGGGCTAATGCAGCTGGTTATTTGAAGTTGAAGCCAATACTTATTTACCATTCTGAAAATCCTAAGGTCCTTAAGAATTACGCTGCCTGTGCTCTGTAAATGTTTTGGAACAAGAATTTGGATAACTGCACATCTGTTTACAGTATAGTTTACTGACTGTTTTAAGCCCACCATTGTGAATTAGCACACAGAAAAAACAAAATACTGCTCATTGACAACAAAACTGATCACCCAACAGCTCTGATGGAGATGTGAAGTGGGATTAATGTCGTTTTCATGCCTGTCAACACAGTGTCTATTCTGCAACCCATGGATCAAAGAGTAATTTCAATTTTCAAGCCTCATTATTTAAGAAATACTTTTTGTAAGGCTATAGCTTTTTTCTCAGATAAATCTGGCAAATTAAAAACTTTCTGGAAAGGAATGACCATTCTACATGCCATTAAGAACATTTGAGATTCCTGTTAGAGGTCAAAAGATCAACATTAATAGGAGTCTGGAAGAAGCTGGTTCTAACCCTTATGGGTGAAACTTTCAAAGCTTCAGCAAAGAAGGTACCTGCAGATGTCACAGAACTAACAAGAAGTAGAATTAGGAGAGGAGCCAGAAGTTATGACTGAATTGCTGTGCTCTCAGGATAAAACTTGAATAGATGAGGAATTACTTCTTATGGATGAGCAAAGAAAGTGTTCTTGAGACGGAGTCTACTCCTAGTGAATATACTGTAAAGACTATTGAAACAACAAAAGATTGAGAATATTATTAATACATAAATTTAGTTGGCAGGGTTTGAGAGAATTGAGTACAATTTTGAAAGATGTTCATGAGTCAAATGCTATTAAATGGCATAAAAGGAAGAGTCAGTCAGTGTGGCAAAGTTCATTGTTATCTCATTTTAAGAAATGGCCACAGCCACTCCAGCCTTCAGCAACCAATACCCTGATCAGTCAGCAACCATTAACATTAATGCAAGACCCTTAACTAGCAAAAGGATTATAATTCACTGAAGGTTGAGATGATGGTTAGCATTTATTCTCTTTTTTAATGGTAATTTTTAATTAAGGCATGTGCATGTTTTTTAGATATAGTGCTATTTCCACTTAATAGTCTAGACTATAGTATAAACATAACTTTTACATGCACTGGGGAACCAAAAAACTGTGTGACTCACATTATTGCAATATTTGCTGTATTGTATTTGGAACATTGGAATATTTGGAACCAAACCTTCAATATCTCTGAGGTATGTCTATATTGATTTTATTTCTGAGAAGTACAAAATTAACAGAGAATATAAATTCCTATTCTCAGCAAGATGGCAGGCATCTTTTTCCAATTATCCACTAATAACACTATAAAACCTGGAAATAAAACAACAGACAAACAAAGAATGATGCTGACACAAATGTTTAGAAGAGGAGAATGAACTAGGGATCACAGGACTGGAAGAACAGCATCTCAGGACCTCCATTCTGCTTTAGAATACAGTGCAGACCCACTGTCTTCTGAACTTTAACAAAGCAGGAGAAGAAACCCCTTTCACTATGGGTTGTAAGGAAGTCCCACTGCAAACATGAAGAAAACTATGCTCTGGCAGGTGCTCTAACAAAAACAAGTGTCTTGACTTTGGGAGCACTCTGTCTACAGGATCGATAGACTTCTTTTAAGATCGAACTAACGTGAAGAAGCCATGGCTGGGGGCCTTCTCTGTCCCTTTGTTACAAAGAGTCAAGGGAAAATGATCCTCCATCTCCCACCTAAAGACAGTTGTGTGGCCTGACAAAGGGCTTCAGTGAAGTGAACCAAGGAAGTGCTCTATTGAGATGGGTCACTGTCTCCCATCCCCCACTTAGAGGCACTGGGCAACCAAGCTGGAAGAAGTACCTTTTGCCCCTGAAGGCAGAAAATCAGCAGTGGGTAGCAGGCAGCATAAACAAGGATTAGCATTAACCCCAAGAACACACACACAAATTGAGACCAAAGGTATCATAAAGGCTCTAAAAGCTAAATTGGTACTAGAACCACAGCCCACAAAAATAGAACAAATTGCATGCATATCTCAACAGGCTGACTATCTGCTAAGGTAACAGATTTAAATATAACACAGTCTTCTAGCATAATCACCAATGTGTGCAGAATTAAATTTAGAAGAATTAATTGTGCCGAGGATCAGGAAATTCACAATTTGAATGAGTCAAAAGCAATCAGTGCTTGCTAATATAGAGATAAATCAGAGATTGGAATTATCTAGCAATGATTTTAAAGTTGGCCAGCACAAACTGTTTTAAAATCAATTACAAATAACCTTGAAGCAAATATATAGAGAGAATCTACAAAAGCAATAAAGGTATGAAAAAGAACCGAATGGACCTTATAATACTGAAAAATGCAATACAGAAAATTAAAGTGACGAGGTTCAATAGCAGAATAAATATGACAGAGGAAAGACTCAGTCAGGGTACTTAAAGATGTAATAGTAGAAATTACCCAGATGAACAAGAGAAGGAAAATACACACAAAAGACAACGGAACAAAGCTTTCAAGATCTGTAGAAAGATAATCAATAATCCACATATCTGTGTTATCCAAATCCTAGAAAGAGAAAGAAAGTGAAAAAGGGCTAAAAATTTCTAAAGTTCAATAAAGGACATAAACTTATAAATTAAGAAAGCTGAGTCTATTGAAAAAAGGATAGGTGCACAAGTATTCATGCTAATACACATCATAATTCTTGGAATTTAAAAACAAAACTGAAATTTAAAAACAAAGAATTGTAAACAATGAGAGATAATGTCCATTGTGTGTAGGGGAACAGTGATTTGAATAACAGTTTTCATGTGAAACCAAGGAAGCCTAGAGGAGGTGCTATAACATATTTCAAGTCATTAAAACAAACAAAAAACTGACAAACCTGAATTCTGTGGCTAATGAATATATCCTTTAGGAGTGAAGAGGGAATAAATAATTCTCAGAGGGAACAAACCAAGAGAAGGTATCACTAGCAGACTTCTCTTTAAAAAGTGATGAAAGAAAGTTCTCCAAAAAGAAATATAATAATTCTAGAAGTCTTAGATTTCCAGAAAAAGAATAAACAATAGTATTTATAAAATAATGGTAAATACTGTCCTCTTCACAGATTTTTAAAATTCAAACTTTATGTTTGAAACAAAAATGAGAACATTGTCAAGGGGTTCTAAATAAAATGGAGAGGAGATAGTACATTTGCGTTTCCAAACTTAGAATAAAGAAACCTAAAAAGAAGCAAGAATCTACCTTTCATTTGCAGTGATGCAGTGCTGTTTCAGAACTGTGCTATACTTTGTCGCTCAGTCATGTCTGACTCTCTGCGCTTGCATGGGAGCCCGCCAGGCTCCTCTGTCCATGGGAGTTCTCCAGGCAAGAATACTGGAGTGGGTTACCATTACCTCCTCCGGGGATCTTCCCAACCTAGGGATCGAACTTGAGTGTCCCACATTGCAGGTAGATTTTACCATTTGAGCCACCAGGGAAGCCCAAGAATACTGGAGTAGGCAGCCTATCCCTTCTCCAGGGGAACTTACTGACCCAGGAATCGAACTAGGGTCTCCTACATTGCAGACAGATGCTTTACCAGCTGAGCTACCACTGAAGCCCAAGATTAAAGTTCCAACCCATCAATAATTTCATTAAACATAAATGATCTACATATACAAATTACAGACTAACAGACTAAATAGAAAATAAAAGAGGAAGTGGTGTGACTATATGATTTCTACAAGAAGCTTACCTCAAGTATGTAGTAAAATTGAAAAAATATATGACATATATATCACTAAAGAAATAGCTACCATTACCCCAGATGAAATGGGGGATACAAGTACTGAACCTGAATCATTTAGAATATAAGGGAATGTTATAAGCCACTTCATGTACATAAATTTGCAAAATTAGAAAAAATGGACTAGAAAAGTCCTCAAAACCAGAAGCTACCAAATATCTGTCAAGATGAAATAGACAATCTAAATAAACCTAGAAGTGATAGCTTATGGTGAATGATGTTGGATTCGTGATCTCCAAAGAAGAAGGTTTATCTTCAGGACCAGAGACCAGCCTTGACAACTCAGGGCTCTTATGTGGCACAAGTTTTATTATAGTGCAAAGGGAGAGAAAGATTCTGACCCAGATACCAAAAGGGGATGGAGAGTGCCTGCTTTGCTAGCCTTTAGCAAGGGAACTAAATACTTTTTAATTAGTTATTACAATAAATCAAGAGAAGGTCTCAAGGTTGTAAAAATTTTACCAGACCCACTCTCACAATTTACATTTTAGGATAACAGGATTAGAACTTAACAATAGAAAGATCCTATCATCAGACCCACTCCCATAATATACATTCTGAAATATCAGGATTAGTCAGAAGGTTTTCAGGAAGGAGAAACTGTTCTCAAGCAGGATACATTGTTATTATATAATCCCTAGAAGGTAATGGCAACCCACTCCAGTACTCTTGCCTGGAAAATCCCATGCAGCCTGGTAGGCTACAGCCCATGGGGTCGCGAACAGTCAGACACAACTGAGCAACTTCACTTTCACTTTTCACTTTCATGCATTGGAGAAGGAAATAGCAACCCACTCCAGTGTTCTTGCCTGGAGAATCCCAGGGACGGGGGAGCCTGGTGGGCTGCCGTCTATGGGGTTGCACAGAGTTGGACACGACTGAAGTGACTTAGCAGTAGCAGCAGCAGCAGCAGCAGCAGTACAGAGTTTAAACTGAGTAGTTTGTTGTGTAATCATCAGTTCCAGGCTTACAGAAAAAACAACAACAACAACAAAAAAAAAAAAAACTGTTTTATGTGACTAAGACTAAGGAATGTAAAGGAAAAAAAAAGTTTGTCCTTTCCTCATCCTTGAGAATTCCAGACCCCTATCTCCTAGGGGTCCCCCAGACTTATCAACCTGCCTAGGAATTGACTCTCTCAGAACCTTTAAAAACATTTAATCCATACTTTAAAAGCTCCTGAAATATAAACTTCTAGTCTCAAATGGTTTCACTAGAGAATTCTACCAAACATTTAAAGGAGAATCAATGCTCATTTTATATAAGCCCTGTCAGAATGTAGAAGAAAGAGAAAACACACTCCAATTCAAGCTATGAGGCAGATATTACACTAAGACTAAAACCAGATACTGTACCAAAGAAACACACACACACACACACACACACACACACACACACACACAGCTATACGCTTCATGAATATGTTGTTGGTGAGGAAGAAATCAGTACATTTATATGAGCAGGCAGATGAAGAGTTGTAAGCTGTGGTTGTTTTTCAGTTTCTAAGTTGTGTCTGACTCTGTGACCCCATGGAATGCAGCACGCCAGGCCTCCTTGTCCTTCACTATCTCCTGGAGTTTGCCCAAGTTCATGTTCATTGAATTGGTGATGCCATCCCACCATCTCATCCTCTGTTGCCCTCTTCTCCTGTTGCCCTCGATCTTTCCCAGCATCAGGGTCTTTTCCAATAAGTTAGCTCTTCACAGCAGGTGGCCAAAATATTGGGCTTTCAGCTTCAGCATCAGTCCTTCCAAAGAATATTCAGGGTTGATTTCCTTTAGGATTTACTGGTTTGACCTACTTGCTGTCCAAGGGACTCTCAAGAGTCTTCTCCAGTGCCACAGTTCAAAAGCATCAGTTCTTCAGCACTCTGCCTTTGTTATGGTCTAACTCTCATATCTGTATATGACTACTGGAAAGACCATAGCTTTAACAAACTTTGTCAGCAGAAGCGATGTCTTTTTAATACACTCTCTAGGTTTGTCATAGTTTTCCTTCAAAGAAGCAAGTGTCTTCTAAATTCATGGCTGCAGTCACCATCCACAGTGTTTTTAGAGCCCAAGAAGATAAAATCTGTCACTGCTTCCACTTTTCCCCCTTCTATTTGCCATGAAGTGATGGGACTGGATGCCATGATCTTAATTTTTGGGGGTGTGTGTGTGTTTATATTGAGTTTTAAGTGGCTTTCTCACTCCCTTCTTTCACTCTCATCAAGAGGTTTTTTAGTTCCTCTTTGATTTCTCCTATTAGAATAGTATCATCTGCATATCTGAGGTTGTTGATGTTTCTCCCAGCAATCTTGATTCCAGCTTCTAACTCATCCAGCTTGGCATTTCACATGATGTACTCTGCATATAAGTTAAATATATATTGTATATAAGGGGCAATATATACCTTGACCTACTCCTGTCCCAGTTTTGAACCAGTCCATTGTTCCATGTCTGATTCTAACTATTAATTCTTTATATGTATACAGCTTTCTCAGGCAGGTAAGGTGGTCTGATATTCCCATCTCTTTAAGAATTTTCCACAGTTCATTGTGATGCACACAGTCAAAGGCTATAGCAAAGTCATTGAAACAGAAGTCGATGTTTTTCTGGAATTCCCATGCTTTCTCTATATTCCAATGAATGCTGGCAATTTGACCTTTGGTTCCTCTGCCTTTTGTAAACCCAGGCTTTACATCTGGAAGTTCTGAAGCCAAGCGTGAAGGATTTTGAACATAATCTTACTAGCATGGGAAGTGAACACAATTGTCTGGTAGTCTGAACATACTTTAGCACTGCCCTTCCTTGGAATTGGGATGAAGACTGACCTTTTCCAGTCCTGTGGCCACTACTGGGTTCTCCAAATTTGCTGACATATTGGGTGCAGCACTTTATGGGACAAAAGAAGGTGGTTTTCTTTATTCTGCAAAGAAGATGTTTATTCTCAGGCAACTTCTTTTGCTTAAATCTCAATGGAGCCATGATGACAAAGAATTGGGGGAGTGCTGGGTGGTCTTAAGTCATATGTGAGTGTTTTCCAGGAGCAGTGGGATAGGCTGGCTATGTACATTTAGATCTTTGAGGCAAATCTTCAGCTCAGTTCAGTCACTCAGTCATGTCCGACTCTTTGCGACCCCATGGACTGCAGCGTGCCAGGCCTCCCCGTCCATCACCAACTCGCGGAGTTGACTCCAACTCATGTCCCTTGAGTTAGTGATGCCATCCAACCACCTCACCCTCTGTTGTCCCCTTCTCCTCCTGCCCTCGATCTTTCCCAGTATCAGGGTCTTTTCCAATGAGGCAAATTTTAATAATCAAAATCTTTGTTTAAAGGAGAAAGTTATGTGCATCCATAATTCTCTTTTATTTCAAATAAATGGCCTAGTTAAAAGGGTTGTACTATCTTGTACATAGATATTATTATTATTTGTAAAAAAGAATTTCAAATAATATAGAGAAATGTGAGAGGTGTTTTGGCTGAATATTTTAATTAAACTATTTTCAAACACATTATGCAATCCTTAAATGTCTCAAATTTAAGACGAACACTTTTTAATATTTTTACAAAATTTTCCAATAACTCAATATGTTCTCAATTCACAAATGCCATCATATAACTGAAAATAGCTATAATAGAGCCTTTCAGCACACAAATAAATGACAGTTTCTTGATTGTTGAAAATGACAGATTAAAAATTCACTGAAGAATCTTCTTTTTATTCATATATATGCAAATCATATGGTAAAAATTATAGAAACCTAAGTTTGCTTTATTTTATTCTTTAAATTTATGAATTATCAAGCAGTAGGGAGGCAGTGTGATCTAAAGAAGAAGAAAAAAACATACATTTTGATCATAACTGAATTTGAGAACCATTTCCATTTACTTGGGTACATTATTTAACTTGAATATCAGGTTTTCACCTTTAATACTGGCAACATCATCCATTGCACAGGATTGTATGTAATAATAGTGCACATGTAAAATGGTTTAGGGTATGTTATAGAAACTGTTCATTTTTTCCAGTGTATTTTTGGTGGTTGTTTAGTCACTAAGTCGTGTCTGACTCTTGTGACTCCATGGACTGTAGCCTGTGAGGTTCCTCTGTCCATGGGATTTCCCAGGCAAGAATACTAAAGTGAGTTGCCATTTCCTTCTCCAGGGGATTTTCCTGATGCAGGGATAAAACCTAGGTCCCCTGCATTGCAGGCAGATTCTTTACCGATTGAACCACCAGGAAAGCCCATATACTTCTTTCAGTTCAGTTCACTCACTCAGTCGTGTCCAACTCTTTGCGGCCCCATAGACTGCAGCACGCCAGGCTTCCCTGTCCATCAGCAACTCCTAGAGCTTACTCAAACTCATGTCCATCGAGTTGGTGATGCCATCCAACCATCTCATCCTGTCATCCCCTTCTCTTCCTGCCTTTAATCTTTCCCAGCATCACAGTCTTTTCCAGTGAGTCAGTTCTTTGCATCAGGTAGCCAAAGCACTGGAGTTTCAGCTTTAGCATCAGTCCTTCCAATGGATATTCAGGACTGATTTCCTTTAGGATGGACTGGTTGGATCTCCTTGCAGGTACGAGGATAACATGCCTGCTATTAAAAGAATATGAAGTGTTTGAGAAGGCTGTGCTTTTAGAGCATCTGGGATATACTTTATGTGTTCCCTTACTCTTGCTAACACCAACCCTTGCATACTCTAGTTTCATTTCTCCCCCCAGTACTGACTTCCAGTGATCTTGGCTTCATCTCTGTGCCCAAACTATTTTACTCTGGATTATGTCCAATCTTTGGAAACAGACCCAAGCCCCTATTTATTTTGATTTACAGTCTAGGAATGGAGTTCTTTTGTTTAGATTGCATCTCCAAATCCTAATAACTTCACCAAGATGTATCCTGAGGAAATGATTAAAGTCTTTTCTCTCAAGGCTGATAATACTGGCCTCATATATAATATAAATGGAGAAAAAAGACCTCAGAGAAATTGGGATATGAAATTATGGTGTCAGATGGGAAAGAGAGGTAAATCAGGAACGAGTTAATTCTCAGCAGAGCCATTTATTTCAGGGTGTGGAGGACAAAGGCATAATCTGATGGGGTAAAGAGAATTTCATTTATGAGACAGTGTACATTTCTTACTGTATTTTGTAGACACTAGCTTGAAGAAAATTTGAGATGTTTACACAGTTACAGAACAAATACCTAACATTTTATGCTTTATGATTTTATGATTGACATGATTTAATGCCATTTTATGTTCTTTTAATATTTTTGTTTTATACTCTATTACTTATGGAAATTTATTGTGTATGTGCATTTTATCCTAGAATATGAGGCTGTTATCCAAACTGCTGTTATGTAACATAGACATTGGAAATATATATGTGGCTAGATGGGATTCCCCTGATGCCTCAGATAGTAAATAAAGAATCTACCTGCAATGCAGGAAACTTAGGTTCATCCCTGGGTTAAGAAGATATCCTGGAGAAGGGAATGCCTCCCACACAACTGTTCTTGCCTGAAGGATTCCATGGACAGAGGAGCCTGGGGGGCTGCAGTCCATGGCGTCGCAGAGTTGGACAGGACTGTTCGACTAACAGTTTCAATTGCTATAGGAGGAAAAAATATGTTTTATTGTTAGTGGTTGGCTAAGTTAATGTGATTTTTTTTTTTTTTTTAAGGGTAAGCTCTACTTTGGACAGGGAACATGACATTGAGTAGCGATTAAAAAAACAAAAGTCCAATGCCTGTTCTCTTATTATGTCTGCTTATATGTTTACTATTGAAAGGTTGTTCTGAGCCATGAAAGATGCCAGAATTCCTGGCCTCCAGAGGAGAGGAATTCAATCTGGGGTCAGAGATGAGGCTTGATCACTCAAAGCTTTTGTGTAATAAAGTTTTGTTAAAGTATAAAAGAGACAGACAAAGCTTCTGACATAGACATCAGAAAGAGTGCCCTCCTGCTTCTGCCCCTCTGCTAGTCTTTAGCCAGATGTTATATAGCTAATAGCAGTCCAGTAATTGGAGAAAGGAAATGTCTCAAAACTCAGAAGACTAGGCACCAGGCCCCTTACCCCCAACATGCATTTTGAGATAACATTGGCACAAGGTGAGTTGTTCTGGGCAGTGAAATGATTGATGTGAATCTTGACGAAAGGCAGGTTTCCAAGCAAAGACAGGGTCTCATTTTCATAGCTTAGAACATTTGCATGAGTAAAACATACTGGCTTGTCAAGTCAGTTCTGAGTCTTAGGCCAAACAGACTTGAAGACAGAGTCTAGTGTAAATACATAGTTCATTAACATAGCTTAAAACAAATATTTCCATAAGAAAAATGCATTGGCTAGCTCAAGATTTGAGAAAACTTAAGTTCAGGTAGAACCAGGTGTCCTTAAGGCAACACAGAATTTTAAAAGAAAACTCTTTCTAAATTCATATAGAGAAGGGGGAAAAAAAAAAAAATCTAACACTTGTAGTTTGTTTCTTTCTGCTGCTTAAGAGAAAGATAAAAAATGTCTAACACGTGCAGCCTATTTCCTCAGTTTGGAGACCCCTAGCCTTCCTTCCTGTTACCCTCTCACTATGATTTGTGTGACAAATCAGTCCAACATTTAGTGGTGGAAAAAAAATCTTACTTCACACATGGATTCTGTAGGTTAAAAATTCAGAAGCACTACAGAGATGACTTTTCAGCAGTGTGCTGAAATTGGCACTCACTGAGTAGAGAAAACCTGTTGTGTGTATTAACATCTTTTTCCAACTTCATGTTCAGAGATGACACCTTCATAGCTTGAAATTATCAAACCAGCTATGGTGAGGATTTTCACATGGAAATGGGAAAATTCTACAAACCAGGACTCCTCCTCCTCTCATCCCAGAGAACCAGTTGTTGTATTTACCTGCATATTAACGGTGCTTCATCTCCTACATGAAGTCTGGGGACCCAGCTTTTATGATTCCAAATTTTGGTGGTTACTCGACTAGTTAGGAACATTGTAATGACTTATGTGCATAAAAACTCCACTAAAGAGGTCTTAAAGTCTTCTGTGTCAGTTCTTAAAGCCTTGTGTCCTAGATAATATAGAAAATATAACGAGTCCTACATAATATGTCTGCCCTCTGATGCCCTCTTGCAACAACTACCATTTTACTTGGGTTTCTCTTACCTTGGGCGTGGGTTATCTCTTCACGGCTGCTCCAGCAAAGCACAGCTGCTGCTCCTTACCTTGGACATGGGATATCTCCTTACCGCCACCCTTCCTGACCTTCAACGTGGGATAGCTCCTCTAGGCCCTCCTATGCCCGCGCAGCCACCGCTCCTCGGGTTGCTCCTCTCAGCTGCCCCTGGCCTCGGGCACGAGGTGGCTTCTCCCGGCCGCCCCTGACCTCAGATGCGGGGTAGCTCCTCTCGGTCTCCGCCCCTGGCCTCGGATGCAGGGTGTCTCCTCCCGGCCACCACTGACTTCGGACATGGGGTAGCTCCTCTCAGCCGCCTCCCCTGGCCTCGGACTCGGGGTAGCTCCTCTCGGCTGCCGCCCCTGGCCTCAGACGCAGGGTGTCTCCTCCCGGCTGCCACTGACCTCAACGTGGGGTAGCTTCTCCCAGCTGCCGCCCCTGAACTCGGACTATTCTAACATTCTGATCTTCTTAAGCCATTGGGTACTGTTCTCTGTAGTATTCCACAGGAATCATGACACCTTGACTTAATTTGAGGTGATCAATCTATGAATCTATAATTTGATTAGCCAACCAAGTAAACTTTTAAGGCTACCGCCAGGCACTCAAGTTAGTATATTGATTTACGAACTTGTGCTGAGAGATTGCAGTGGGACAAAGACTGGTTGAGTCAGCCTTGTTGCACACAAATTTAGGAGCTGTGAAGTGCCTAGTTTCTACCTAGGGGGTCACACAAATCTGTGGGCTGAATGTGAAACAGAACTGATACTGATTTTCAGAAAAATGCAGAGACTGAAGCAGCAGGAACCCATGAGGAAAATGTTAGTGTTGTCTTTATTCCATGTTCTTCCTGAGTTCCTTTGCTACACTTGCTTCGATGGAAAGATGCGTATCATTATCAAGACATTCTCTGAGTTTATTTTAGCAATGTTAGATTGGTTTCTACTAAAATTTTCCTGGTTTATACATTTCCTACGTTTGAAATTCCCAGTTCAGCAATATAAACCTGGCCAAAGCTAGAACCTTCCATCAAGTTATTGATATCTCTATTTTAGACTGGAAATGTAGTAGCAGTGCCAAATTCTCAAGACTGTGTGTCTTCTACAGCTTCCTGAAGATGAGCCAGAATGCTCTTAACTGTCCAAAGGAAAGCAGGATTAAATTTATTATTTTTTGAAATGATGCAATATAAAGATGAAAGAAGGAACTCTGGAGCCAGACTCCTTTGGTCAAATTCTGGTCCCATCAGTATAAATTATCTGACCTTGCATGTTTTTTTCCTGTATCTTTGAAGCTCAATTTTCTTATCTTTCAGGTAAGGATGATGATAAAACCTATCTCAGAGTTGTGAGAAGTAAGCAAGGAAAGAAATGTAGCCAACTTCAGTTCAGTTCAGTCGCTCAGTCATGTCTGATTCTTTGCAACCCCATGAACTGCAGCATGCCAGGCCTCCCTGTCAATCACCAACTCTCGGAGTTCACTCAGACTCATGTCCATCGAGTCAGTGATGCCATCCAGCCATCTCATCCTCTGTTGCCCCCTTTTTCCTCCTGCCCCCAATTCCTCCCAGCATCAGAGTCTTTTCTAATGAGTCAACTCTTCACATGAGGTGGCCAAAGTACTGGAGTTTCAGCTTTAGTATCATTCCTTCCAAAGAACACCCAGGGCTGATCTCCTTCAGAATAGACGGGTTGGATCTCCTTGCAGTCCAAGGGACTCTCAAGAGTCTTCTCCAACACCACAGTTCAAAAGCATCAATTCTTCAGTGCTCAGCTTTCTTTACAGTCCAACTCTCACATCCATACATGACCACTGGAAAAATCAGAGCCTTGACTAGATGGACCTTTGTTGGCAAAGTAATGTCTCTGCTTTTCAATATGCTATCATCTAGGTAGCCAACTTAGAGTGCCTCAAATAGAGTAATCAGTGATAAATTTACTTTTTTTTTCACACTGATCATATAGGCATATCTGTGCTATTTGGCAGTATAAATGTAACCAATTTGACAGGTTAAGAAATCACATACACATATACACACACCTCCATGCCAACCCCCCCCACCCCCCGCCCCATACACTTGCCTCTTATTCTTTCTCTTCCCCTCTTTATCATGGTGGTGGTTGTTCAGTTGCATCCAAGTCTTTGCAATCCCGTGTACTGCAGCACACTGGGCTTCCCTGTCCTTTATATCTCCCAGAGTTTGCTCAAACTCATGTCCATTGAGATGATGATGCCATCCAAACATCTCATTTTCTTTTGCCCTGTTCTCCTCCTGCCTTCAACCTTTCCCATCATCAGGGTCTTTTCCAAGGAACTGGCTCTTCGCATCAGGTAGTCATAGTATTGGAGCTTCAGCATCGGTTCTTCCAATGAATATTCCGGGTTAATTTCCTTTACAAATGACTGCTTTGATGTCCTTGCTCTCCAAGGGACTCTCAAGAGTCTTCTACAGCACCACAGTTCAAAAGCATCATTTCTTCAGTGCTCAGCCTTCTTGATTGTCCAACTGTCACATCCATACATGACTACTGGAAAAACCACAGCTAGACAATGCAGACATTTGTTGGCAAAGTGATATCTCTGGTTTTTAAGAAAATCAAGTCTGTCACTGTTCCCACTTTTCCCCTTTTATTTGCCATGAAGTGAAGGGACTGGATGCCATGATCTTAGATTTTTGAATGTTAAATTTTAAGCCAGCTTTTTCACTCTCCTCTTTCACTTTCATCAAGAGGCTCTTTAGTTCCTCTTTGCTTTCTGCCGTTAGAGTGGTATCATCTGCAAATCTGAGGTTATTGATATTTCTCCTGGCAATCTTGATTCCAGCTTGTGATTTTCCCAGCCCAGCATGATGTACCCTGCATAGAAGTTACATAAACAGGGTGACAATATATAACCTTGACATACTCCTTTCCCAATTTGAACCAGTCCATTAGTCCATGTACCTTCTTGACCTGCATACAGATTTCTCAGGAGACACATCAGGTGGCCTAGTATTCTCATTTCATTAAGAATTTTCCACAGTTTGTTGTGATCCACACAGTCAAAGCCTTTAGCATAGTCAATGAAGCAGAAGTAGATGCTTTTCTAAAACTCCCTTGATTTCTTCATGATCCAAGGAATGTTGGCAATTTGATCTCTGGTTATTCTGCCTTTTCTAAATCAAGCTTGTATATCTGAAAGTTCTGGGTTCATTTGCTGTTGAAGCCTAGCTTGAAGGATTTTGAGCATTACCTTGTTAGGACGTGAAATGAGTGCATTTGTGTGGTAGTTTGAACATTCTTTGGCATTGCCTTTCTTTGGGATTGGAAAGAAAACTGACCTTTTCCAGTCCTGTGGTTATGCATTTTAAATAGATAAATAGGAATTTCTTGTTTCTTTCGTAAATAAGAATTTCTTAGGCTATGCATGTGTATGTGTGTATATTGTCATTGTTTAGTTGCTCAGTCATGTCAGACTCTTTGCAACCCCATGGACTATAGCCCACAGGGTCCTTTGCCCATGGGATTCTCCATGAAGTGGATTGCCATTTCCTTCTCCAGGGGTGTGTAAATATGCTTTTTGCAAAATAACTCTATTACAAGAGAATTGTGTGAATAAGCATATCCCTTTTTTTTGCAGAGATGATGACATTTTACAAGTTGAACAAATAATGTTTTCATACTCTGTGATGTCTGTCGTTTCTTTTTCAATAGTTCCAACTATGATTATGTATCTAAATTATGTTGGTACATAAGTCTTTGAGAAAAAATATTAATGGTATCCTAATGCCTATGAGGTATTGGTTCAGCAAGGTGATTTATTTTTCCTTGTTTTCTTATCACACACTAATATGCCATTAGGTTTTGGTGTATTAACAAGGAAAATAAAGAAGCTTCAGAAGAATTAGCATCAATATTAATAATGCTGCTACAACTCCTGAAGACTATAAGCATTGTATTTCCAAGAATATATTTCTTTGGCTGACAAAAAGTCCTACAAAAATATAAACTAGGGCATAATTCTAGAAATTACACTCTAAGGAACATGTAATTCATGGACACAGGATATAAAAAATTAAAACTTATCATCAATGATAATGTTGTTAGTATTTAACTATTTCCCAAGTAATATTCATATTCTGTCTAAGGCAATGTAAAAATTCTTTGTTTTCATTGACTCTGGAAATCATTGATTCTTTTATATGTATATAAAAATTAGAATATATATATATATATATATATTCTAGTTATATAATACATTCTAGTTCCCCATATAATTTGTCCAAAGCATGTCTATAAGGAATACCAAGTTGTGTTGACTACTCATCTATCATCATCTGTTATCTATTTATCTATTTTGAATGTATGCCAGTCAACCCTAAACTTTGGAATTTTTCCAATACCACTGTATTAGAAACATCAAATCTTTGACCTTATCTATCTATGGAAGACTGATTTCTTCTTATTTCTTGTGGAAGATCACACAACAAAAGGCCATTGCAGGAGAAAACTATGCATTTCATCCTGCTTTCAGAGGCTCATTGAGGGATCGGTTGATTTCCACCAACTCAGTGAATTTCACAAGATTTCTTCCAGTTAGAGTATGAGAATCTTAGATTCCAAAGCTGTAAGAGAACTTAAAGATCACTTGGTAAATAAGAAACCTGAACTTTAACACTAATCATGTTCTTAACTCTAATGCATACATGGGTATTTATATGTTATACATTATATAAGTTGTAAAAATATGTAGCAAATATATGTGTAACATATATACAAATGTCACATTTACATAACACATATATGGATAGTTTTGTGTATTTCCCTATGACCTAAAGTATCAAAAGTATATTTTCTCCATTGAGTTTTGAAGAAATCTATTTTCCCATCTTTCATAAAACTAAAATTCTGCAGAGCTGATTTTTGACAGATAATCGTGCACTTCTGAGACCTGTAACTCTACCAAGATTGCTCTTCCAGAATGTTTTTGTGACAGTCTCATCGTAAAGCAGACAGGAAGATAGATGAAATAACAAGATACCATTTATTTATAAGAATTGTTTTTTCATTCAGTGACATCTGAACTCAAAGGATATATGGTTTCATTTTCCCCTAATAGGGTGAATCAAGTCTTTCATACTAAATTCTTCTGAGTCAAATATCCTTTTTTTGACCTGATAAAGTAGACTAGTTTCTACTTCAGGGCACAAAGCTTGTAATATATCTCCTTACTCCAAATTAAAATGAGAATGATTTGCCATGCAGTCTGGAACAAACCAAATAATCTGTCTTCTACTGTAGCTTTTCCTTAATTAATAGATATCCTAGAGACTGGTAAAAAAATTAGAATACTTCTAATTTTTCTTATTCTTTCTCTGTCGTCTTTTTGGAACTTACTGGTACAAAGCAGTTTGTTAAAAATGACAAGATTTCTTGGCATGGATGTTAACAACAGTGAAATATGAGTTGAAAATAGAACTAAAGAAATGAAATTTTTTTACTATAACTTGAAGTTTCAGAATAAGATGGGACATTGCTGATTGTTTTGCCTGTTCTACTATAGGATTTGAAAATCATTTTAAAATCTTTTTTTTATGAACTAAGAATGACATCAAACATGTAGCCAAAAAGCACACACCAAGTTCCATGAATGAAACTTTCTTAAATAGCAAGTACTACATGTCATTTTCAAAGAAAAATTTAATTATGGACAAAACTAAATAATGTTTAGAATAGCCCGTGTATTTAAAAAAAAAAAAAAAAAAAGATAATGCTCAGGCATTCCCATTCAAAAGATTTAGACAATTCAGGCATCATCCTTCAGCTTTATAGCCAGCTATCTGAAGTTTTAATTGTCCTCCATTATAACTGGATGACAAAGGAATAAAATCACAAGAAAAGCCTTTGGATGTTGAGTAATGTTTCAAATTTTCACCAGCCACATGCAATTTGTTCAAATCCATATGCAGTTAAGTATGACCTTGATGCAAATAGTTTAGTGAAGAATTTCACTTCCAACAACATGAAGGAAAGCAAGGAGCAATAACACAAAATGCAAAGATTTACTAAAAGGCACTAGGAAATTATATATGCTCAGTCGTTCAGTTGTGTCCGACTCTTTGTGATCCCATAGACTGTAGCCCACCAGGGTCTTCTGTTCATGGGGTTCTCCAGGTAAGAATACTGAAGTGGGTTACCATTTCCTCCTCCAGGAGAAAATAGTATATAAGCAGTGTTTTTCCCAGAAACTTCAATATAGAAGATAAAAATTATGTATTATGTATGATAAGACATACCAGAATGCGGATTTCCTCCCATTTGGCAATGTAGTCTTACTTGTTTTTCTTGAATATTCTGCAAAATTTTACTTCTTTTCGCCAGAGTAGGATGAGGGAGAAAACTTCACCTGAGATGGTTGTGTGTTCACAGATACCTTCAGGATCTAGTAGTCTGAATGTTAAAAGAAACCTGCAAAGGATTCTATGCAGATCCCTCTTTATTATATTCTAAGTGTGGTCCATAAATAAGCAATATTAGTACCAAGTGGGATTCTTTAGAAATGCAAAACAATCCCTTTCCTCTTTCACTAATGGAATCAAGATCTATATTTTAACAGGATCCTCGAGTGATTTTTGGACACACTAAATTTGAGGGACACTGTTCTGCAACATATTCTGCAGAACTGCTCACCCAGACCATAACCTAACATTTTTCAGCTATTAAGATCCATTGTTGAAGATAAACTACTGTACAGTCCATGGGGCCACAAAGAGTTGGACACAACTGAGTGACTAACACACACTCACACATTGCTGAATGATTCTAATCATTTTAAAATTCTTACATTAAGGCAAATTCGGCTTCTTTCTTATATCTATTAACTACTCAAAGTTCCTTTCTCTAGCTTAACTCCAATATCCTTTTTGGACAGATATGGTCAGATGACATCTTTTCTTTCCCTTTCTCCTAGTTCTTTCAGCCATTGCTCAGACTACATGCTATTCACATCATTTTGAGTATTCTGTCCTGAACTCTATTTTGGTGATTATCACCAAGATAAGAGAATCAGAACCAAATCCAGGGTTCAAGGTTTGGTCTGAGTAAGGAGGAAGTGAGAGAAATTAACGTTTATGTTTTTTCTTAAAACTGTAAAGCTATTATACTTGCCTGTGTCTGAACTGGCCTTATTTTGGAGATAAAGAGAGGAAAATACATCATCTTGTTATCTCATATTGAGTTTATAGATATCAAGAACCCTGTGTCCTTTTCAGTTTCTGACCTAGTGCTAAGCCATGCCACCATTTTCTACCTCTGTTTTCATATTGGTTTGATATTTGGACCAAAATACAAAACATTCTTAAGATTGACCATGCAAAGTCATGTGCAAGTATCTGTCTGTTTCCCTGAAGTAGGTTCAATTGGTTGTAATTCTTTATCCCTTTAAAATTCAGTACATCAATCAGCCAACTTGTGTGATTGAAATCATCATTGTTTCATCTTAAGACATTTCTGTTCCTTCTACCTTTATCTCATTTAAAGTTGAAAATTTATCATTAACCACAAATAAGAAATTAAGATTTTATCTGTTTTTCCAAAGAGCAGTTCTTCAATTTATAAATTGTATTGAATAACTCTGACTATACATAGAATAAATTTTTTTCCCCTCTGATGCCCAAGATGTACAATACCCTTTATCAATCTACTTAATCTTTTTTTTAAAAAAATATGTATACTTTGTATTCAGAAACTAAATGACTTGAATTTAGGACTACAAAATGCCAGAATCTGGGCCTCGGGGCCCAGTGAGTCACAATGTGTTGTCTCATTCCTATGCTTGTGACAGACATTGCTCACCTTTTAACCAAATCTGAGAAGTCGGTAATTGTTTATAAAAAATAGGCTGACTGTATATAAAGTATTATATAACATGCATGTCTGAATGCTTTTTAACACGATTTGGATGGAAGCACTAAAGCAACATTTTGAGATCCTTTGATATTTAGATGTTTGATGCATCTTTTTCCTGTTGTTAAAAATTTCTCTTTGAAATGATTCTTTTAGCTGAGATCAAAAGCAGTTCCAAAAAGTTGACCAGTATCTGAGAGTAAAAAGCATCCTATTTCACACCAAGGATCTCAAATTATTGCATTGCCTTCATTAAATTCACATGGTTACCCAGTCAAATATAGGTTCTTACATCATTAACATATGAACAATGACTATATATATACACCATTTTGAGTGTATGTATGTATATGTGTATATATATATATATATATATATATATATATATATATATATGGGAAGGGAGAGGGTGTATATGGGAGATGTGTCCGGAATAGTACCCATTTAGTTTTTGTAAGTGATGGGATTAGGGACACAGTAGGCCCACCAAAAGACATTTTAGAATATTGACTATTTTAAGCTGATATAATTTGAGAGAGCACAGGTACAGGGAGGACTTCCTGACCTTCCCCTGAAGCAGGTTATGAGACTCTCATGTCTCTTGCAAGAGGTTGTCCTCCCTTCAGATCAGAAGAAAGGAACATCTCTCTGAAAACCCAGGGACACAGAGGAATCTGAACAAACAGCCCTTGCTCAGTTTCTCCTTATTGACTCCATTTAGCACATACTCATTTAGTTCTATCACATTTTTTCATATTTCATCAACATAGAAACAGAAGAAATTTTTCTTATGAAGGCTTGCATAGCACTTAAAATTATATTAAATAAACATGGTTTTTTCTCTTGTTAATCTGTCTATAGGGGCCCTAGCCAAGATTTTAGAAACATAGAAGGAAAATATATTTGTCCTTCCCTACAGAGGTGTTTAAAGCATCTTTGTTTCAATACTTGCATTTTCCCCAGTCCCTGTACACAAAGTGAAAGCATGCAGGCTTTGTTAATTCACTGTTTGTGGCTATGAAAACAATCTGAGTGTGTGTGTGTTCTCATGATGATTGATTAAGCATGAATGTAATTTTATGTCTGCAGCTTTTTGTTGCCCTGCCAGAAATAGACTGTCACACAGCAAGAAATTTATGTTGGCCTCCAATTTTGAAGCCATTACAATTTCTAAAATGGTTTCTGAAGTTAACAAATGAGATCATTAACATTTTGTACAAAATGAATTGTTAGGAGATGGGTTTGTTCTTTGGTTTTCTTCTGTGTTAAGTTCCAACTAAATGCCATTAACAGGTTATCATTTCTGACATTCTATATTTCAGAGTATATTATTTGGTTAATGTGTCTTAAAGTGTTCATAATGGTAGGTCTTCCTCCTATAATCTTCTAGAAATAATTCCATAGATGTTAAATTCATGTTAAGTTTTTTAAACATATTATATATGAATTTGTACATTAATGATCTCATAAAACTCAATAATGTATTTTCCTCAAAATATTTTACTATGTAATGTATAAACACAAAATTCCAAGCTTTCTGTCTTGTTCTCTAAACTTTTCACTAAAATTCTTTAGCCCCTTTTAGTTTTTTCTGCCTTAGATAAAGAGGGTTAACAAATATGAAGCTAATAAGCATCTTAAAGTTCACATCTATAGCTCTGATCCACTAAAAGAATGCAAGATTAGAAAATTCTCCTTCTACCCCACATATTACCATAATACCAATAAAGTTCTGGTGTGATAACAATAGTAGTTCAACAAACTGTTATAACACACACACTATCTAAGGACAATTTCTTATGAAAACTGAAGATAACAGGTGAGAATAAACAAGGACACTAGAAGTATTTGAAGTGACACTTAAAATTACAGCAAACATTAAAACCAGCCCATATCCAATTCACAATAACATAAAATCTTACACTGCAGGACTGCTAACCTCACTTTTTCTGTTACACAATATATCATGCCTGGCTTTCAGCAGAAAAGTACATGGCATACTAAAACAAAGAAAATCAGAGTATAACTAGTAAAGAAAGCATTAGAACCAAACTCAGAAAGACACAAATTTGGAATTATCTGATAGGGAATTTAAAATAACTATGATGAATATGTTATGAACATAACAATATATGTTATGATTTTTGATGGAAAACAGACAACGTGCAAAAACAAATAGCATAAACAAAGAGTTGGAAACAATAAGAAAGGATCAAAAGGAAACATTAGAAATCAACAACAATGTTTTCGAGCCCATCAGTAGACTGAAAATAACTAAGGTAGAAATCCATGAGAGTGATTATGTATCAATAAAAACTTCCAAAATTTAATTTGCATGAGAAAAACATTTAAAACAATAGAACATCATCAAGAACTGTGGGGTAATTTTAGAAAGTGAAAAAATAGAAGTAATTGGAATACCAGAAGGAGATGAAAGAGAAAACAGAAGAATATCTGATGTAATAATGACCAAGAATTTCCAAAATTAATGACAGACATTAAAGAACAGATGCTGTAAGTTCATAAGACATCCATCAGGGTTAATACCAAAAGTCTATACTGAGACATAAAATATTCTAACTGCACGAAACTAAAACAAATAGGAAATTTCAAAAACAACAGCAGAGGAAGGAGGAAAAAAATCTTACCTGAAGAAGGAAATGGCAATCCACTCCAGTACTCTTGCCTGGAAAATCTCATGGATAGAGGAGCCTGATAGACTACACTCCATGGGGTCACAAAGAGTTGGACACAACTGAGCGACTTCACTTCTCTAGAGAAGAACAGGATCAGACTTCACAATAGGAGTCATGTAAACAGGGAGAAAGAATAGGGAAATATTTAAAATACTTAAGGCAAAAAACTCACCTTTATAGAATTCCATATTAAATTAAGATATCCTTCAAAAATGATTGAGAAACACTCCATAACAAAAACTGAGGGTGTTCATTGCCAGCAGGACTGCCCTGTAAGAAATGTTAAAATATTTTCTTCAGTGAGAAGGAAGATTTTATAGGTTAGAAACTCTGATCTACATAAAGTGTCAGAGAAGGACACTTTTTGCTTCTGTATTCTAATTTTATAACTAAGAGATAACTTTTTTCAAATTAATAATAGAATTTGTGTTGGGTAGATTTAGCATTTGGATCAGTAAAATGAATGACAGTAATGCCATAGGTATGGGAAAGAAGAATTGAGAAATAGAATGATGAGACCTATGTAGAAGGCACAGAGGAGTGAAACAAAAGGGCTCACAATGGCCAAAGTTTAAACAAGTTGAATAACAAGAAAAAATAGTATTGGATTATGAGTTAAAGGTAAAATAAACATCCTTGAATCAATGCTGATGCAAATCAATGATTAAGTGAATGCATAATTGGGAGAGAAGAGATGAGCTTCCTATGCACACTTCCGAGCAATTTATGGAAACTCTCTTGCCTCAAGGAGGTGGAGTGCATCTCCTATTCTTTATGTTTGGACTGCACATAATGACTTCCTCCCAAAGTACAGTATATGGAAAAAAGAAAAGGAGTAAAGTAACAGTATATAAACATGATAAACACTACGTAAGTCAACTCAACCTTGATCAAGATCGAAACAAATAGTGGTAAAACATGTTGTATGTATGTATCCTTGATATGATGTGATAAAATGGCACTGCTCCTATGTGTTATACTCCTTTCAAAACTCAATCCCAACCTAATCTTTGGAAGAGCATTAGACTTATTCCAATCAGGAGAAGTATTCCAATCCTGACCATTGTACAGAAGACAGGGAGCAAGACCATCCCCAAGAAAAAGAAAGGCAAGAAAGAAAAATGGCTGTCTGAGGAGTCCTTAAAAATAGCTGTGAGAAGAGAAGCCAAAAGCAAAGGAGAAAAGGAAAGATATACCCATCTGAAGGCAGAGTTCCAAAGAATAACAAGGAGAGATAAGAAAGTCTTCCTCACAGATCAGTGCAAAGAAATAGAAGAAAATAATAGAATGGGAAAGACTAGAGATCTCTTCAAGAAAATTAGAGATAGCAAAGGATCATTTCATGCAAAGATGAGCTCAATAAAGGACAGAAATAGTATGGACCTAAGAGAAGCAGAAGATATTAAGAAAAGGTGGCAAGAATACACAGAAAAACTGTACAAAAATCATCATGACCCAGATAATCACGATGGTGTGATCACTTACCTAGAGCCAGACATCCTGGAATGTGAAGTTAAGTGGGCCTTAGAAAGCATCACTACGAACAAAGCTAGTGGAGGTGATGGAATTCCAGTAGAGCTATTTCAAATCCTGAAAGATGATGCTGTGAAAGTGCTGCACTCAATATGCCAGCACATTTGGAAAACTCAGCAGTGGCCACAGGACTGGAAAAGGTCAGTTTTCATTCCAATCCCAAAGAAAGGCAATGCCAAAGAATGCTCAAACTACCATACGATTGCACTCATCTCACACACTAGTAAAGTAATGCTTAAAATTCTCCAAGCCAGGCTTCAGCAATACATGAACTGTGAACTTACAGATGTTCAAGCTGGTTTTAGAAAAGGCAGAGAAGCCAGAGATCAAATTGCCAACATCCGCTGGATCACGAAAAAAGTGAGTTCCAGAAAAACATCTAAAACATCTAAAAACAAGCTGGATTCAAGATTGCCGGGAGGAATATCAATAACCTCAGATATGCAGATGACACCACTCTTACGGCAGAAAGTGAAGAACTAAAGAGCCTCTTGATGAAAGTGAAAGAGGAGAGTGAAAAAGTTGGCTTAAAGCTCAACATTCATAAAACTAAGATCATGGCATCTGGTCCCATGACTTCATGGCATATAGATGGAGAAACAGTGGAAACAGTGATGGACTTTATTTTGAGGGGCTCCAAAATCACTGCTGATGGTGATTGCAGCCATGAAATAAAAAGAAGCTTACTCCTTGGAAGAAAAGTTATGACCAACCTAGGCAACATATTAAAAATCAGGGACATTACTTTGCCAACAAAGGTCCATCTAGTCAAGGCTATGGTTTTTCCAGTAGTCATGTGTGGATGTGAGAGCTGGAGTATAAAGAAAGCTGAGCACTGAAGAATTGATGCTTTTGAACTGTGGTGTTGGAGAAGACTCTTGAGAGTCCCTTGGACTGCAAGAAGATCCAACCAATCCATCGCAAAGGAAATCAGTCCTGAATGTTCATTGGAAGGACTGATGTTAAAGCTGAAAATCCAATACTTTGGCCACCTCCTGTGAAGAGCTGACACATTTGAAATGACCCTGATGCTGGGAAAGATTGAGGGCAGGAGAAGGGGACAACAGAGGATGAGATGGTTGGATGGCATCACCGACTCTATGGACATGAGTTTGACTAAACTCCGGGAGTTGGTGATGTACAGGGAGGCCTGGCGAGGTGTAGTCCATGGGGTCACAAAGAGTCAGACATGACTGAGTGACTGAACTGAATCAGGGGAATTCTACAAAATACTTGACCAGTACTTGTCAAAACTGTCAAAGTCATTGAAGATAAGTCTGAGAAACTATCACAGCCAAGAGGATCCTGAGGAGACAAGACAACTAGGTGCTATGTGTATCCTGAATAGAATTCTGGGACAGAAAAAAGATATTGCATCAAACCATGGATATCTGGATAAAATATGGACTTTAAGTAATAATAATATCTCAATATTGGTTCATTAGTTCTAACAAATGTACTGTACTAATGTAAGGTGTTAATAATAGGGGAAACTGGGTTGTAGGGTATATAGGAACTGTCTGCAATGTCTTTGTACTTTTCTGTAAATATATATTATTTTCAGTAGGGCTTTCCAGGTGGCGCTAGTGCTAAAGAGTCCGCCTGCCAAAGCAGGAGAGGCAGGAGACTTAGGTTTGATCCTTGGGTCAGGACAATCCCCTGAGGAGGGCATGGCAGTCCACTCCAGTATTCTTGCCTGGAGAATCACATGGACAGAGGAGCCTGGTGGCCTACAGTCCATAGAGTCACAGAGAGTTGGACACGACTGAAGCGATAGCACACATGCTATTTACAATAGTGTTTATGAAAAATTAAATGAATTATCAAGCCATGAAAAGACATGGAAGAACTTTAAATGGCTATTACTCACGTAAAGTCACCCATTACCTATTAAAGTGAAAGAAACCAGCTGGAAAATGCTACATACTAAATGATTAGCTGAGCACCAAAGAACTGATGCTTTTGAACTGTGGTGTTGGAGAAGACTCTTGAGAGTCCCTTGGACTGCAAGGAGATTAGTCCCGGGTGTTCATTGGAAGGACTGATGCTGAAGCTGAAACTCCAATACTTTCGCCACCTCATGCGAAGACTTGAGTCATTAAAAAAGACCCTGATGCTGGGAGGGATTGGGGCAGGAGAAGAAGGGGACGACAGAGGATGAGATGGCTGGATGGCATCACTGACTCAATGGACATGAGTTTGAGTGAACTCCGGGAGTTGGTGATGGACAGGGAGGCCTGGCGTGCTGTGATTCATGGAGTCGCAAGGAGTCTGAGTAACTGAACTGAAATGATTCCAACTATATGACATTCTGGGAAAGGCAAAATTATAGAGAGAGTAAAAAGAGTCAGTGGTTACCAGGGGGATTTATTGTGGTGGAGGGGTTTGAGATGAATAGGCGGAGCTCAGAGGATTTTTAGGGCAGAAAAATACTTCGTGTGATACTGTAATGATGAATAGATTGTCACTTTACTTTTGTCCAAACTCATAGAATATATAGTACCAAGAGTGAATTTTAATGTACACTGTATGAGATTATTCAGATTTTTAATTTTAAAATTGTGAGAATTGTTTAAACTCTCTTTGTATCAAAGCATGGAATAGAATTTTATTTCCTTATCACTGCTTTCTGAAGGAAGTTTATTATTCTACAATTATTCAAAAATTACCTTTTAAATTTTATGAAGAGAATGTCAGAAATTATTCCAGCAATACAGCATCACATTGGTATGCATACTACTAAAAAAGGTTAGTAAGACAGTTCTCTTCTAATTACCTTTACAATTGTATATACTTTTAATTCTCCTGAAAATAAAAATTCCATCATTTAGAATGTGATGTATTTCCTTCAGATTTGATTACGAAAGTAACAAAATTGAAACTTTCTAGGTGCTTTGTCAAAATCATTCATGTGTTTCTTAAATATAACCCAAATTTAATTGACATTGGAGTTGGAAAATCTAGACTTTCACAAAAGGGGGAAATTCCTGAATAAGAAGGATCCTGACAGATGTTTAGCCTCCGCCTTTATCACAATGTCAATAAAAGAAAATTTGGTTATTCAATTTAAATGTGATAAAAATTATCCATGAGTAAGAAATTATTCCAACTATGAAGTGATGAGTTTTAAAAACAGGCTTCTCACAGTACAGCATGGGCCACCGTATATGAATGGGGCATATACAGCTCAACCTGGGAAGCAATGGCAAACAGCAAGAAAGAGAAAGCCCTAATCAAAGACAAGCACCTGCACAGCAGGCCATTTTAGACTGGGAACAGCTAGTCATTTGCATATAGGCCCTCATGTTAACTTAAGAACATCCTCAGTTTGAGGTAGCAAGAAGAGGAAAGTAGTAACAGGAAGTAGTAGCGTAAATTAGTACATTACAGGGCACAGAGTCTGAAACTCCTTGGAGAGATGGGCTGACCCTCTGTGGCATTATGCTTATGATCAGCTAAGTCCGTGGCAAAGTCCAGAACCCAGCTCCCAGGCTTCTCAGTCTTGATCTTTTTTCCAATTTATCAGTTACTAATCTATCCCTTAGATTTTCTGCCTTTTTAAAAAAATCTTAACCTATCACTTTTTACTAAGAAGTTCATGAGAGTGAATTGACTTTTGATGAACTGCTCCTCTAGATTAAGGCCAATACATCATGCTGATGGTTGGATGGGATCACCGTCTCAATGGACATGAGTTTGAGCAAGCTCTGGAAGTTGGTGATAGACAGGGAAGCCTGGTGTGCTGCAGTCCATGGGGTTGCAAAGAGTCAGGCATGACTGAGCTACTGAACTGACTGACTGAACTATACTTACCTCTCATGACAACCCTTGTGGACTAATGAGACAGATATTACTGTCCTCATTTAACATGAAAAAATTGATTCATTGAGGCCAGGAAGGTGACAATTAAAGTGTTACAGGGTTGATTTCCAGATTTGATTAATTACCTCTCTGCTTATCAGATTCTTAATGGTGATTAGTAGTGATTACCTAAGCTTAAAATGAGCAGATATGGAAGATGTTTATTCTAGAGGCTAATAGAACTGTCTAAAACTCAGTGTGGTTCCCTCAAGAATTATCCTAACACCACAGCTTGGGATGTTACTTTTTCTTTTAGATCCACAGGATTTTTTGAGTATCCATTCATTAAGCATTCATTAAGTATCTCTGGCATTATAATAATTGTTATCAACTTATTAATATTTACTTAATTGCATTTTGTGTTTAATAAGGTCTTATCTAGATGCATAATGATTACCAGTAATTACTTAAGCTTAAATCTGAGTAAACATGGGTTTTGCTCTCCAGAGGTAAATATGGCTTTATTACAAGCCTAGTTTGGTACTCAGAGACATAAAATTCTACCTGTAATAGCACATAAAGCCTTGGGCATACTTTCTGGATGTGTACATTTTAAGGTCTAGAAAGCTAGTCTTACAGCTTCCTATCACTGGGAGTTTCTCAGTTTTTAGTTTATTTTTATTTTTTTCACTTGCTAAGGAAACTTTTTTAAAAAATTTCATTAAAGAATTCTTAATTCTGCACAAACTATGCAGTGATCACTGTTGGTATCTGGAACTCATTTGCAAACAAAACATGGATCCATTTTTCATGGTTTTTATGTTCTTCTAAAATTCTCATGGTTTTTATGTTCTTGTAAAATTCACAGATCTCTAAAGGAAGCCACTTTAGAAATCGTCCAGGGGATAAAGATGGCGGAGGAATAGGACGGGAAGACCACTTTCTCCCTCACAAATTCCTCAAAAGAACATTTCAACGCCGAGCAAACTCCACAAAACAACTTCTGTAGGCTGGCAGAGGTCATCAGGCAACCAGAAAAGCAGACCATTGTCTTCAAAAACAGGTAGGAAAAAATATAAAAGACGAAAAAGGAGACAAAGGAGGTGGGGAGGGAGCTCCGTCCCGGGAAGGGAAGCCCATCCCAGGAAGGGAATTTTAAGAAGAGAGGTTTCCAAACACCAGGAAACACTCTCCCTGCCGAGTCTGTGGCGAGTCTTGGAAACACAGAGGGCAACATAATCGGAAGGAAAAATAAAGAAATAATTAAAAACCAAGAGATTACAAGCCCAACAGTAACTCCCCCAGCGGAAAAGCAGCACAGATGCCTGCATCCGCCACTGGGAAGTGGGGGCAGGGCAGGGACGCGCGGGAGGCGCGGGCTGCAGTGCTTGGTAAGAATCGGGCAGGAACGCCCCACGCGCAACCAGAACGATCTAACTTGCGCTAGCAAACCAGACTGTGGGATAGCTACCGCCCAAAAAGCTCGAACATAAGACACCGCCAGGACCGAGCACAGAACAAAGGACGGAATGGAAAAAGCCGGCTGCAGACCATCCCCCGCCGGGGACAGGCAGCCAGAGCCGTAAGGACTGGAAAGGGGCAATTGCAGACCCGGAGAGACTTTACTTACCTAACTGCAAGCAGGCCTCTTTGCTAAGACTTCTGGGGGTGCTGGACACTCACAATCTGCCTCACGGGGGACGCCAGCGGTCCACCCAGAAAGCTGAGCAGCAGCGGCAGAAAAGGTGACACGCCGCGGCGATCGCGCTCGCCAAACTCCTGAGCTACTCGGACCTGGGAAGGGCACAAAGCGCAGTCCCAGCCGAATCTGTGCCTCTGAGGGCGGCCTGAGCGCCGAACCTGAGCGGCTTGGACCGGGGAAGTGCACGCAGCCTAGGGCTGGCCCCAGACGGTTCCCGGCTGAGCATCGTAGAGCCGGAGTGGTTTGTGCGCTACGAGAAGGGACAGGTCAGGCGGGGCTGAGACACTGTGCACACGACAGTGCTATTTGTTTGCAGCATCCCCCCTCCCCACAGCGCGACTGAACTAGTGAGCCTAAAAAACCAGCAAACAGAAGAAGTTAAACAGAGGGAACCACCTTGGAAGTGATCCCACAAGGCCCAAAACATCAGAGAAGGGCCAGATATATTTTTATTTTTAAAATCATTCCTTTTTTTTTTCTTTTTTCTTCTTCTTTTTTTTTTCTAACTTTTTTTAAAATTGTTAAGTCTTCTATTTCTCCTCTAAATTTTATTTCTATAACCTACTATTACTATTTTAAAAAAAAAAAGACTTTTTTTTTTTTTTTTAAGGCAAACACCATATATAGCCTTTGGATGGTTGTTGGTGGTTTTTTGTGTTTTTTTGTTTTTTTTTTTTTGTTTGTTTTTTTAATAATTCTTGTTTTTTTTTCTTTCTTCCTTTTTCCTTCTGCTTCTTTTCTTTAATATTGTATTTTTTAAAATCCAACCTCTACTCTAGATTTTTAATCTTTGCTCTTAGGTTTTTGTTGTCAATTTTGTACATTTAAAAACCCAAACTTCACTACCCAAGTTTACCTGAGAGCGAGATTACTGGCTTGACCACTCTCTCCTCCTTTGGACTCTCCTTTTTCTCCACCAGGTGGCCTCAGTCTCTTTTCTCCCCCATCTCTTCTCTATCCAACTCTGTGAATCTCTGTGTGTTCCAGACGGTGGAGAACACCTAAGGAACTGGTTACTGGCAGGATTTGTCTCTCTCCTTCTCATTCCTCTCTCTTATCCTCCTGGTCACCTCTGTCTACTTCCTCCCTCTCCTCTTCCCCGTATAACTCCGTAAATACCTCTGAGCGGTCCAGACTATAGAGCACACATAAGGAAGTGACTACTGGCTAGCTTGCTCTCTCCTCTTTTGATCTCACTGCATCTCATTCCAGTTACCTCTAACTACCCCCTCCATCTTCTCTTCTTGTAACTCAGTGAACCTCTCTGAGTGTCCCTCAATGTGGAGAAACTTTTCATCTTTAACCTAGATGTTTTATCATCGGTGCTGTATAGATGGAGAAGTCTAGAGGCTACTGTAAAAATAAAACTGAAAACCAGAAGCAGGAGGCTTAAATCCAAAGCCTGAAAACATTAGAGAACTCTTGAATTCAGGGAACATTAAGCAATAGGAGCTCATCAAATGCCTTCATACCTACACTGAAACCAAGCTCCACCCAAGGGCCAACAAGTTCCAAAACAAGACATACCACTCAAATTCTCCAGCAACATAGGAACACTCCCCTGAGCTTCAATATACAGGCAGCTCAAAATTACTCCAAAACCCTTGATGTCTCATAACCCATTACTGGTCACTCCACTGCACTCCAGAGAGAAGAAACCCAGCTCCACCCACCAGAACTCCAACACAAGCCTCCCTAACCAGGAAACCTAGACAAGCCACTGATAGAACCCCACCCACAGTGAGGAAGCTCCATAATAAAGAGAACTCCACAAAATACCAGAATATAAAAAGGCCACCCCAAACACAGCAATATAACCAAGATGAAGAGACAGAGGAATACTCAGCAGGTAAAGGAACAGGAGAGTTGCCCACCAAACCAAACAAAAGAGGAAGAAGTAGGGAATCTACCTGAGAAGGAATTCCGAATATTGATAGTGAAAATGATCCAAAATCTTGAAGTCAAAATAGAATCACAGATAAATAGTCTAGAGACAAGCATTGAGAAGATGCAAGAAAGGTTTAACAAGGACCTAGAAGAAATAAAAAAGAGTCAAAATATAATGAATAATGCAATAAATGAGATCAGAAACACTCTGGAGGCAACAAATAGTAGATAATGGAGGCAGAAGATAGGATTAGTGAAATAGAAGATAGAATGGTAGAAATAAATGAATCAGAGAGGAAACAAGAAAAACGAATTAAAAGAAACAAGGACAATCTCAGAGACCTCCAGGACAATATGAAATGCTCCAACATTCGAATTATAGGAGTCACAGAAGAAGAAGACAGAAAGAAAGACCATGAGAAAATCCTTGAGGAGATAATAGTTGAAAACTTCCCTAAAATGGGGAAGGAAATAATCACCCAAGTCCAAGAAACACAGAGAGTTCCAAATAGGATAAACCCAAGGCGAAACACCCCAAGACACATATTAATCAAATTAACAAAGATCAAACACAAAGAACAAATATTAAAAGCAGCAAGGGAAAAACAACAAATAACACACAAGGGGATTCCCATAAGGATAACAGCTGATCTTTCAATAGAAACTCTTCAGGCCAGGAGGGAATGGCAAGACATACTTAAAGTGATGAAAGACAATAACCTACATCCCAGATTACTGTACCCAGCAAGGATCTCATTCAAATACGAAGGAGAAATCAAAAGCTTTACAGACAAGCAAAAGCTGAGAGAATTCAGCACCACCAAACCAGCTCTCCAACTAATTCTAAAGGATATTCTCTAGACAGGAAACACGAAAAGGGTGTATAAACCCGAACCCAAAACAATAAAGTAAATGGTAACAGGATCATACTTATCAATAATTACCTTAAACGTAAATGGGTTGAACACCCCAACCAAAAGGCAAAGACTGGCCGAATGGATACAAAAACAAGACCCCTCTATATGCTGCTTACAAGAGACCCACCTCAAAACAAGGGACACATACAGACTGAAAGTGAAGGGCTGGAAAAAGATATTCCACACAAATAGAGACCAAAAGAAAGCAGGAGTGGCAATACTCATATCCGATAAAATAGACTTTAAAACAAAGGCTGTGAAAAGAGACAAAGAAGGCCACTACATATAATGATCAAAGGATCAATCCAAGAAGAAGATATAACAATTATAAATATATATGCACCCAACATAGGAGCACCGCAATATGTAAGACAAATGCTAACAAGTATGAAAGGGGAAATCAACAATAACACAGTAATAGTGGGAGACTTTAATACCCCACTCACACCTATGGACAGATCAACTAAACAGAAAATTAACAAAGAAACACAAACTTTAAATGATACATTAGATCAATTAGACCTAATTGATATCTATAGGACATTTCACCCCAAAACAATGAATTTCACCTTTTTTTCAAGTGCTCATGGAACCTTCTCCAGGATAGATCACATCCTGGGCCATACATCTAAACTTGATAAATTCAAAAAAATCGAAATCATTCCAAGCATCTTTTCTGACCATAATGCATTAAGATTAGATCTCAATTACAGGAGAAAAACTACTAAAAATTCCAACATATGGAGGTTGAACAACACACTTCTGAATAACCAACAAATCACAGAAGAAATCAAAAAAGAAATCAAAATATGCATAGAAACTAATGAAAATGAAAACACAACAACCCAAAACCTGTGGGACACTATAAAAGCAGTGCTAAGAGGAAAGTTCATAGCAATACAGGCATACCTCAAGAAACAAGAAAAAAGTCAAATAAATAACCTAACTCTACACCTAAAGCAACTAGAAAAGGAAGAATTGGAGAACCCCAGAGTTAGTAGAAGGAAAGAAATCTTAAAAATTAGGGCAGAAATAAATGCAAAAGAAACAAAAGAGACCATAGCAAAAATCAACAAAGCCAAAAGCTGGTTCTTTGAAAGGATAAATAAAATTGACACACCACTAGCCAGACTCATCAAGAAGCAAAGAGAGAAAAATCAAATCAATAAAATTGGAAATGAAAATGGAGAGATCACAACAGACAACACAGAAATACAAAGGATCATAAGAGACTACTATCAGCAGTTGTATGCCAATAAAATGGACAACGTGGAAGAAATGGACAAATTCTTAGAAAAGTACAATTTTCCAAAACTGAACCAGGAAGAAATAGAAAATCTTAACAGACCCATCACAAGCACGGAAATTGAAACTGTAATCAGAAATCTTCCAGCAAACAAAAGCCCAGGTCCAGACGGCTTCACAGCTGAATTCTACCAAAAATTTCGAGAAGAGCTAACACCTATCCTACTCAAACTCTTCCAGAAAATTGCAGAGGAAGGTAAACTTCCAAACTCATTCTATGAGGCCACCATCACCCTAATACCAAAACCTGACAAAGATGTCACAAAAAAAGAAAACTACAGGCCAATATCACTGATGAACATAGATGCAAAAATCCTCAACAAAATTCTAGCAATCAGAATCCAACAACACATTAAAAAGATCATACACCATGACCAAGTGGGCTTTATCCCAGGGATGCAAGGATTCTTCAATATCCGCAAATCAGTCAATGTAATTCACCACATTAACAAATTGAAAAATAAAAACCATATGATTTTCTCAATAGATGCAGAGAAGGCCTTTGACAAAATTCAACATCCATTTATGATAAAAACTCTCCAGAAAGCAGGAATAGAAGGAACATACCTCAACATAATAAAAGCTATATATGACAAACCCACAGCAAACATTATCCTCAATGTTGAAGAATTGAAAGCATTTCCCCTAAAGTCAGGAACAAGACAAGGGTGTCCACTTTCACCGCTACTATTCAACATAGTTCTGGAAGTTTTGGCCACAGCAATCAGAGCAGAAAAAGAAATAAAAGGAATCCAAATTGGAAAAGAAGAAGTAAAACTCTCACTGTTTGCAGATGACATGATCCTCTACATGGAAAACCCTAAAGACTCCACCAGAAAATTACTAGAGCTCATCAATGAATATAGTAAAGTTGCAGGATATAAAATCAACACACAGAAATCCCTTGCATTCCTGTACACCAATAATGAGAAAGTAGAAAAAGAAATTAAGGAAACAATTCCATTCACCATTGCAACGAAAAGAATAAAATACTTAGGAATATATCTACCCAAAGAAACTAAAGACCTATATATAGAAAACTATAAAACACTGATGAAAGAAATCAAAGAGGACACTAATAGATGGAGAAATATACCATGTTCATGGATCAGAAGAATCAATATAGTGAAAATCAGTATACTACCCAAAGCAATTTACAAATTCAATGCAATCCCTATCAAGCTACCAGCCATATTTTTCACAGAACTAGAACAAATAATTTCAAGATTTGTATGGAAATACAAAAAACCTCGAATTGCCAAAGCAATATTGAGAAAGAAGAATGGAACTGGAGGAATCAACTTGCCTGACTTCAGGCTCTACTACAAAGCCACGGTCATCAAAACAGTATGGTACTGGCACAATGACAGACATATAGATCAATGGAACAAAATAGAAAGCCCAGAGATAAATCCACACACATATGGACACCTTATCTTTGACAAAGGAGGCAAGAATATACAATGGAGTAAAGACAAGTGGTGCTGGGAAAACTGGTCAACCACTTGTAAAAGAATGAAACTAGATCACTTTCTAACACTGCACACAAAAATAAACTCAAAATGGATTAAAGATCTAAATGTAAGACCAGAAACTATAAAACTCCTAGAGGAGAACATAGGCAAAACACTCTCAGACATAAATCACAGCAGGATCCTCTATGATCCACCTCCCAGAATTCTGGAAATAAAAGCAAAAATAAACAAATGGGATCTAATTAAAATTAAAAGCTTCTGCACAACAAAGGAAAATATCAGCAAGGTGAAAAGACAGACTTCTGAATGGGAGAAAATAATAGCAAAAGAAGCAACTGACAAACAACTAATCTCAAAAATATACAAGCAACTTATGCAGCTCAATTCCAGAAAAATAAACGACCCAATCAAAAAATGGGCCAAAGAACTAAATAGACATTTCTCCAAAGAAGACATACGGATGGCTAACAAACACATGAAAAGATGCTCAACATCACTCATTATCAGAGAAATGCAAATCAAAACCACAATGAGGTACCACTTCACACCCGTCAGAATGGCTGCGATCCAAAAATCTGCAAGCAATAAATGCTGGAGAGGGTGTGGAGAAAAGGGAACCCTCCTACACTGTTGGTGGGAATGCAAACTAGTACAGCCACTATGGAGAACAGTGTGGAGATTCCTTAAAAAATTGCAAATAGAACTCCCTTATGACCCAGCAATCCCACTGCTGGGCATACACACTGAGGAAACCAGAATTGAAAGAGACACATGTACCCCAATGTTCATCGCAGCACTGTTTATAATAGCCAGGACATGGAAACAACCTAGATGTCCATCAGCAGATGAATGGATAAGAAAGCTGTGGTACATATACACAATGGAGTATTACTCAGCCGTTAAAAAGAATTCATTTGAATCAGTTCTGATGAGATGGACGAAACTGGAGCCGATTATACAGAGTGAAGTAAGCCAGAAAGAAAAACACCAATACAGTATACTAACACATATATATGGAATTTAGAAAGATGGCAATGACGACCCTGTATGCAAGACAGGAAAAAAGACACAGCTGTGTATAACGGACTTTTGGACTCAGAGGGAGAGGGAGAGGGTGGGATGATATGGGAGAATGGCATTCTATCATGTATACTATCATGTAAGAATTGCATCGCTAGTCTATGTCTGACGCAGGATACAGCATGCTTGGGGCTGGTGCATGGGGATGACCCACAGAGATGTTATGGGGAGGGAGGTGGGAGGGGGGTTCATGTTTGGGAACACATGTAAGAATTAAAGATTTTAAAATTAAAAAAATAAAAAACTATTAAAAAAAAAAAAAGAAATCGTCCAAATATTTGCAGCATTTTTTTCCTAATGAGAACCAGAGGACTCTATAATATTCATGCAGTATTATCACACTCAGAATTCTCTGAGGAGCAATCATTATTGTCCTATGCCTATTTTGATTTCTAAGACCTGATTCTAAGAACCAAGCAAAGTGAAGTAGTCTGGACATTATTTTTACTTATGGCAATCTCAAGTTTTTTAACCTTAGATTGTGGAAGATATTCAAGAGATGTCTTAAAATGACAACACTCTAAGTGATTTGTCAGTATCACACAGAAATAAATAAGGAAACTGAGATCTGAGAAGACTCCAAAATTCATATTTTATTGTTTTCATACATATTTTCCTGTGAGAAGACAGAGGGACAAATCATTATGCTTAACTCAGGAGATCAAAGAAGTCTCCTAAGAGAGGAAATGGTGGTGTGCCGTTTTAGCAGAGAAGAATAATGGTAACATTTAGAACGTTATTCAGAAGGGTAAAACATTTACTGTAAGTCACATTTTGATCTTAATACTGTTGATGTGCAGTTGCTAATTTGTGTCCCACCCTTTGTGACCCCATGGACTGTAACACACCAGGCTTCTCTGTCCTTCTCTATCTCTGAAGTGAAGTGAAGTGAAGTCACTCAGTCATGTCTGACTCTTTGTGACCCCATGGACTGTAGCCTACCAGGCTCCTCAGTCCATGGGGTTTTCCAGGCAAGAGTACTGGAGTGGGTTGTCATTTCTTTCATGTCCATTGAGTCAATGATGCTATCCAATCATCTCTTCTGCCAACCACTTCTCCTTTTGCCTTCAATCTATTCAAGCATCAGGGTCTTTTACAGTAAGTTGACTCTTCACATCAGGTGGCCAAAGTATTGGAACTTTAGCTTTAGCAACAGATTAGTTTGATATCCTTGTAGTCCAAGGGGCTTTCAAGAGTCTTCTTCAGTATCACAGTTTGAAAGTACCAATTCCTCAGCACTCAGGCTTCTTTATGGTCCAATTCTCACATTCATATATGACTACTGGAAAAACCATAGCTTTGACTATATGGACCTTTTTTGGCAAAGTGATGTCTCTGCTTCTGAATATGCTTTCTAGGTTTATCATAGCTTTCCTTCTAAGGGGCCAAGTGCCTTACTTTCATGACTGCAGTCACCGTCCACAGTGATTTTGGAGCCCAAGAAAATAAAATCTGTCAGTGGTTCTACTTTTTCCCCTTCTACTTGCCATGAACTGATGGGACCAGATGCCATGATCTATTTTTTGAACACTGAGTTTCCAGTTAGCTTTTTCACTCTCCTCTTTCATCCTCATCAGAAGACATTCTAGTTCCTCTTCACTTTCTGCCATTACAGTGGTATCATCTGCATATCTCATATGTATACCTGCATTTCCCAGCAATCTTGATTCTAGCTTGTGATTCATTCAGCCTGATATTTCATATGATGTACACTGCATATAGTTAAATAAGCAGGGTGACAATATACAGCCTTGTTGTACTCCTTTCCCAATTTTGAATCAGTCCATTTTTCCATGTCCACTTCTAACTGTTGTTTCTTGAGCCATATACAGGTTTCTCAGGAGACATGTAAGGTGGTCTGGTACATAAATCTTTTTAAGAATTTTCCACAATCTATTGTGATCCACAGAGTCAAAGGCTTTAGCTTAGTCAGTGAAGCAGAAGTAGGTGGTTTTCTGGAACTCCCTTGCTTTCTCCATGATCCAGTGAATGTTGGCAATTTGATCTTTTGTTCCTCTTAATACTGTAGGACTGATAAAATAGACTTCGTTAAGATCTGAAAAGGAGTGTTAGAAATGCAAAAACGTATGTACATCTGCCTTTCTTAACCCAGTTTACCAAGATAAAGCTTGTTTCTTTAATAAGCAGTATATTCATATCCAGGCTTCTTTTGACATAAGATCTGAAGGGTTTACTCCTTTCTCTAAAGATAGGCAACTGTGAGGGAAAAATCTTTAACCAAGGTCTCAGGTACTAACATACTTCTCCAAGCAAACAATTTATAAATATTCTCCCTGAAAAAAAAAATATTGGTGTATTGCTGATCTTTGGTATTTGCTGATTATGCTTTATGTTGGTGATTTTTGCCTAGGTTGGTATTATCTGACATTTGGCCTCAGATGAGGAAATACACTGTAAAATAAAGCCAAATACCACTTTTTAACAATTTAGAAATAAACTCTGACTGATCTCAGAGATCTTTCCCATCTTGAATGTGAGTGAATATGTGATTTTCTTTTCCCTTGAATTTAAACTAATTCTGCTAATGTTCATATTGAAAACCTTGTTTTGTTTGAACCAGTTTACCTGAGTTTTGGGGAAGTCTACCTCTTATTCCTTTAAGGGTTTTTTTTTTTCCCCATTAAAAATGTCTTCATTAAAAAAAAGGATATCTTCATATCACTCTTGTCTTTTAATAAAGAATATTTTATTGAATTTTATGTGTGCATTTAATTTTTAAAAATATTTTCATTAAAAAGGGTCAAGTCTTAGCTTGTTGCTTTTTTTTAAATAATTGATGTTCAATTTTCATCTGTTTCATATAGTAAAAGATTTGGCAAAGCATTTGTGTTACTACCTAGTTGTAGTTGCATTGATTTATTGAATATTTCAGCTTCCCAGGTGGCACTAGTGGTAAAGAACCTGCCTGTCTATGCAGGAGACTTAAGAGACACAGGTTCAATCCTTAAGTTGGGATGATCCCCTAGAGAAGGGATGGCAACCCACTCCATTATTCTTGCCAGCAGAATCCCATGGTCAGACATAGATAGCCTGGCAGTCTACAGTCCATAGGGTCACAAAGAATTGGACATGACTGAAGTGAGCATGCACTCAATATTTACTATGTTGTAGGGCTAATGAAGATCATGGCATCTGGTCCCACCACTTCATGGGAAATAGATGGGGAAATAATGGAAACAGTGTCAGACTTTAGTTTTTTGGGCTCCAAAATCACTGCAGATGGTGACCGCAGCCATGAAATTAAAAGACGCTTACTCCTTGGAAGAAAAGTTATGACCAACCTAGATAGCATATTCAAAAGCAGAGACATGACTTTGCCAACAAAGGTCCGTCTAGTCAAGGCTATGGTTTTTCCAGTGGTCATATATTGATGTGAGAGTTGGACTGTGAAGAAGGCTGAGCGCTGAAGAATTGATGCTTTTGAACTGTGGTGTTGGAGAAGACTCTTGAGAGTCCCTTGGACTGCAAGGAGATCCAACCAGTCCATTCTGAAGGAGATCAGCCCTGGGATTTCATTGGAAGGAATGATGCTAAAGCTGAAACTCCTGTACTTTGGCCACCTCAAGCAAAGAGTGGACTCATTGGAAAAGACTCTGATGCTGGGAGGGATAGGGGGCAGGAGGAGAAGCGGACGACCGAGGATGAGATGGCTGGATGGCATCACTGACTCGATGGACGTGAGTCTGAGTGAACTCTGGGAGTTGGTGATAGACAGGGAGGCCTGGTGTGCTGCGATTCATGGGGTCGCAAAGAGTCAGACACGACTGAGTGACTGAACTGAACTGAATTGAGGGCTTATCACTGTGGTGGCATCTCTTGCTGTGGAGCACTTGTACTAGGTGCATGGGCTCAGTAGTTGTGGTGCACAGGCTTAATTGCTCTGCAGCATTTGGGATCTTCCTAGACCAGGGATCAAACCACTGTCCCCTGCATTGGTAGGCAGATTCTTAGCCACTGGAACATAAGGGAAGTCCTTCAACCTGTTTTAATTTCTAAGCCTAATCAAATCCTTAAAGCAGACATGAGGAATAAACATATCACCTATAGAGTACACCATGCAAAATGCCAGAATAGATGAATCAAGCTAGAATCAAGATTGCCAGGAGAAATATCAACAAAATCAGATATGCAGATGATACCACTCTAATGGAAGAAAGTGAAGAGGAACTAAAGAGCCTCTGGATGAGGGTAAAGGAGAAGAGTGAAAAAGCTGGCTTAATTAAAACTCAGCATTCAAAAAACTAAGATCATGGCATCCAGCCCTATCACTTCAAGGCAAATAGAAGGGGGAAAAGTGGAAGCATTGGCAGATTTTATTTTCTTGGGCTCTAGGATCACTGAGCATGCTGACTGCAGCCATGAAATTAAGACACTTGCTCCTTGGAAAAAAAGCTATGACAATCCTAGACAGTGTATTAAAAAGCAGAGATATCACTTTACCAACAAGGATCTGTAAAGTCAAAAATATGGTTTTTCCAGTAGTCATGCATGGATGTGAGAATTGGACCATAAAGAAGACTTGGCACTGAAGAACTGATGCTTTCGGACTGTGATTCTGGAGAAGACTCTTGAGAGTCCCTTGAACAGCAGGGAGAGAAAACCAGTCAATGGTAAAGGAAATCAACCCTGAATATTCATTGGAAGGATTGGTGCTGAAGCTCCCATATTTGGGCCACCTGAGGTGAAGAGCTAACTCATTGGAAAAGACCCTGATGCCTGGAAAGATTGAGGGCAGTAGTAGAAGGGGGCAACAGAGTATAAGATGGTTGGATGGCATCATCGACACAATGGACATGAGTTTGAGAGAACTCCAGGAGATAGTGAAGGACAGAGAAGCCTGGTATGCTGCAGTCCATGGGGTCACAAAGAGTCAGACACAACTCAGCAAGTGAACAATGACAACAAATCATATAGCTACATTTATCAGGCCAGATCCTGCACTGACACAAATAACTTCCTTGTATTTCTAGTGAACATGCTAAGAGAACCAATAAACATTTTATTACCAGGGAAGAAAACTTCTATTTCAAGGAAAAAATAAGTAGGATGATATGTTTAATTAGGGATTCAGTTTAGCTTTTACCTTATCCTAGCCATCAGATTTAATGGAATTGTGTGTGGATAAATAGCAGCATTAAAACAGTAGAAACTACAGTTTGTAGTACTGAAAGTTATGCATTAGGGGATGCCAACAGTCTATTCATAAGTGTAACTTGAGTAGCTGAGTAAAATACAATGGGAGTTTCAAATCAGGAAGGTTAACTTTAGGAAAAAGAGCATTTTCTTACATTTGTGTGACTCTTAATGGCATAAATCCCTGTTCTGCTGTAACCTTCAGTAACCTGTCCTGCATCACCCAATATGCACCATATGCAGCATGATGATGTAAATATGAAAGAGGATTAAAAAAATAAATTAAATAAATAAATAAATTTAAAAAGAAATTCCAAAGGAAACAAATTCATTCTGTCCCATCCTCATTTTATTATTCTCATTGGCCCAGCACAGATAAAATTAGGCTGTTTGGTGATTCACCAGGCAACGAGAAGACAAACTTTGTTGAGAAGGAAAATATCATGATGAGAGTTATCATTAGGGAGTACGTAGCACAGTCCCTGTATCATAAGAGGGGGTCAGTATTGTTAATACACTTATATCAATGGTGTAATGTTATCCTTAGTCTTTCTTTTAATATAATTTATTTATTTTAATTGGAGGCTAATTACTTTACAATACTGTATTGGTTTTGCCATACATCAACATGAATCTGCCACGGGTATACACGTACTTAGTTAAATATGTCTCATTTAGCATGGTTAGTTACCATCTTGCATTTTTTTCTCTGAATAGTCAGATAATGGACCATGGATGATACATGTATTATTCTTAAAATTCCAAGAAGGTATAATCTTTAGCTGAAGTAAACAGTTTTAATTGTTAGATCTCTAAGCTGCAGGTAAGTTAGGTAGAATTTACTAGGGCAGACACATTTCTTAGAGTTTAAATGTGCACTTTATGCTTGCAGAAGCATTCTGGCATGTTGAGTTCTCAGTTGTTCAGGAGTCAGTTGCTTTTGTATGAAAATCATCAATTATGGATACAGGATATGAAATACAGAGGCATTCAAAAATGAACATTGGAAATTCTGGACTGGCAACAAAAAGTCATGTGACATTATTTTTTCCATCAGCTCAGTTTTGAATTAAGAAAATTAGACTTCTCAGCCACTTCACAGGCACAATGATAATTGTTTTCATTAGAAGCCTTACAGCAGTGCTTCAGATTTGAAGATTAGGGATAAATAGTTGTATTACGTAAATAAATGTACCATGTATTTTAATGCTGACTTTTACTGAGAATGAGATATCTTTAGAATAAGTTATTATACATTATATGAAACAACCTGCCTTACTGTAGAGGTGCTTTACCACATGTGGGGAAAAATGCGTTTCTGTATTCAGTGGTGTCCGACTCTTTTGTGACCCCATGGACTTCAGCCCACCAGGCTCCTCTGTCCATGGGATTTCCCAGGCCAGAATATTGGAGTGGGTTGCCATTTCCTCCTCCAGGAGACCTTCTGGACCAAGGGATCAAATCTGTATCTCCTGCTTGGCAGGTGGATTCTTTACCACTGTGCCATCTGGAAAGCCAAATACCACTCAACAATGTTGCTGTCTTTCCTTCAACTCTCCAGGTTCCCAAATGCTTTAATATGCTCTCCCAGGCATAATCTTAAAAAATACAAAATTATTATTTCCACTAAATTATGAAAGGTCCTATATTTATCTTCCAAATATAAAATAATTAAAAAATGATCAAATGAAAAGGATGGGAAATCAGAGGGAAATGTAGAAGAAACAAGAGTGGTAGAGTAAAGAAGTCTATCAAAACTGGGTGATGGCTAAACTATATTCTTTCTACTTTGTACACAGTTGAAATTTTCACAGTAAAATACAAAATAGTTATATATATATATATATATATATACACACACACCATATATAAGTAAATATGATACATATCAAGTGTTAGTCACTAAGTTGTGTCTGACTCTTTGTGACTGCATGGACTGTAGCCTACCAGGCTCCTCTGTCCATGGAATTCTCCAGGAAAGATACTGGAGTAGATTGCTACTTCCTTCTCCAGGGGATCTTCCTGACCTAGAGATTGAACCCCGGTCTCCCACATTGCAGACAAATTCTTTACTGTCTGAGCCACCAGGGAAGCCCTATATGATGCATATATGTATATATAATCATATATATGAATAATTAGTAGATTAAGGTTCAAATCCTTGATTGGTTAAAGGTTCTGTGCCTTTGGGTAGGTTGCAATCTTTCTGAACCTGTTTCTTCAACTGTAAAATTTGGAAAACACTCCTTCAAAAATGTTGCTGTAATAATAAATAATGTAAATTCTAAATGGAGGTCTGAGTCAATACCTGCCTCTATGTTGTCTTTAATAGAATTATAAAATAACTTATCTGCTCAAAGGACCTGTCAACCATGTGCCAAAAAAATGTCAAAATACATAAACTTATGATGAACAAAAGGTGTAGGGGGCCCCTAGGATTGGTGATATATAGTAATCCATATAACTGTGTATAGTAACTCTAAGTACCTGCCATAAAATGATGGCTAAAACTATAGTTGTTACAACAATCCCCAGTCACCAAAGCTGTAGATCTAAGGTAAGAAGTTATGGTCGTGGAACTGCAGAACAACCAGGACTCTTGGAGAGAAGTTGGGAATGCTGAAGTTAGGTTCTATATTCCTAACCTGAACATAATTAAATGTCAACTTTTCTGCTTACAAACCTATCCTTAGTAAACCATATATTTGCTAATCATAATATATATATATATAATGCCAACTTTACTTATTTTACTTCAGCTGCTGAGAAACTGTGATGTAGGTTCCTGCATGTGTATAAAGTTGCTTCAGTCATGTCTGACTCTTTGCAACCCCAATGAACTATAGCCACCAGACACCTCTGTCCACTGGATTCTCCAGGCAAAAGTACTGGAGTGAGTTGCCATGCCCTCTTCCAGGGAAATCTTCCCTACCCAGGGACCAAAACTGCGTCTTCTGTAGCTCCTGCATTGCAGATTCTTTGGGTCTCAAATACTCACTAGTCTCTCCCCTCAGGACTCTCAGCTGTCTCTGATGCGTCTCTTGTCTTTTCACTCTCCAGTTCTCCTTTTATCTCTAAGTGCTTGCCCCTGTTTGTGTTGTAAGCTGCTCCAAATCATTTAGTTTACAGAAAATGAAATTTAAGTCTAAAATAAATACCTTTATAAATACACAGTATATTTAAAATGAAATATGGAGAGAAACAGCTAATGAATTGTGAACTGGCATTGCGGTGGGAATGTTAATAAGACAGTGAGATGCTGTATTAGTTTGCTGGAGTTGCCATAACAAAGCACCACAGACGGAATGCCTTAGAACAACAGAAATTTCCTGTTTCTAAATTCTGGAGTCTATAAATCTAACAAAGCTTCAGTAGGGCCATGTTCCTTCTCAGAGAGCTAAGAAAATATCTGTTGCAGGTCTGTCTTATTTAGTTCAGTAGCTCAGTCGTGTCCAACTCTTTGCGACCCCATGGACTGCAGCACACCAGGCCTCCCTGTCCATCACCAACTCCTATGCAAAAGCATTTCTTCAAAAAATTATGTTTCTCTGAGCAGCAGAATTCAAACTAAGAGTTGAATTTCATTAAAACATACCTCTTCAGTGGAGTTGTGAGGATAAGAGACCTACAAAAATTACCTAGCAATAATCTTAATAAGCCACTGAGTTTTACCATAACAAATAAGCAAACAATAATTGCCAAGTAAAGCTGGCTTATGTTATTTCACAATAGTAGCAATAGTAACCTACCATGAAGGCTTATTATAAGCCAGGCACTAAGTTCCACAGCTCTGATACAGTTAATACTTTATTTCCATTTTTCTAATTAAGCAAATACACAAACAGAAATATATATTGCAGTTGTAATCACTGAATAAACATAATTTTATTTTATGATTTAATGTAACCTTTCAAAATGGTTCCCATTGTCTTTGGTCACCCTTATGATTATATATTTAATGACAAGATAATGATTGTTTGCATCAGTGTTCCATTTCAACATCACTGTGAAATTCAGTTATTTCCAGGCTTTTTCTCCATTCTTCTTAAATAATGGATAATGCATTAAGAAGTATCTTAGTGAATTAAAATTTTATATTTTTTTAATGTAAAGTTGGAAATAAGCACCCCAACAATCTCAAAATTGTATGTGACCAGATGTAAGTACATAAATGTCCTTATAACTATCACTACTTATTACTTGAGTTTTAAAAATTTTACCAACAATTTCTAAAACCATCTCAGTGTTTTTATTTACATCTTTTATCAATTAGCATTTTAATTGTAATATTGTCTAACATTCACATGTATACACGTGGTGCCTTAAGGTTGATTAAATATGCATTTTGTTGATTACTCAAAAGGGTGAACAATTTTTTCCATTTGTTTTTCATATTTGCTTCTTCTCTTATGTTAATTGAACTCGTTGCATTCATTTAGCTTAAAAAATTCAGCACAAAATATAGAAAAGTACACATGGCATTTCCCTGTATTCATCTTGCAAGATTAAAAGGAAAAAAGTTTTCATTTATATTCACAAAGATGTTGTTAGTAATATATCTATTGAGATAACTGGAGAAGGCAGTGGCACCCCACTCCAGTACTCTTGCCTGGAGAATCCCATGGATGGAGGAGCCTGGTAGGCTGGAGTCTATGGGGTCGCTAAGAGTCGGACACGACTGAGCAACTTCACTTTCACTTTTCACTTTCATGCACTGGAGCAGGAAATGGCAACTCACTCCAGTACTCTTGCCTGCAGAATCCTATGGACGGAGGAGCCTGGTAGGCTGCAGTCCATGGGTTTGCAGAGTCGGACACGACTGAGCAACTTCACTTTCACTTTCACTTTATTAAGATAACAGTGTTAGGTAGCTAGAATAGCAAAAAGGAAGGAGAGGGTGAAATGTATGGAAAGAGTAATATGGAAAAAAAGAAAAGAAAAAGAAGTCCAAAATATCAGTGGCTAAAAGACAAAGAAAGGACATAGCCCACAAAAATTTAACAAAGGAAGGTGTGAGGACCAGAGTGAGAACCTCAGGTAAACCAAACAGCCCTCCTGGCCAGCCCAATTTACATAGGGTAGGCTTAGGGGGAGGAGAAAAAATATATAAAAAGAGGAGCGAAAATTGTGCCTCTAGCTTCTAATCTCACGTCTTTTGGGTCAGCCTGCCCTCATGCCTCAAGGATGTACTTTCCTTTGCTTGCCAAATAAAACTGAGATGTAACACTGAGCTGTAACACTGGTCCGTCTGTCACTTCAAATTTTTGCTGCAGTGAGACAGAACTGAGGAAATTACAAACACCTACTACAGCATGTCAAGATGTAATGACAAGGCATTTGATAGATAACATTGATATTTGGAGAATAAAACTTGAGCATGTTTAAAGTTAAACTTCCTCACTGATTACACTTAAAGTGTTTAAACTGCAAAATAAAAATGAAAAGTAATTTTTATTAGGCAAAGTCACAAAGATAAACAAATTATATTTCTTTTCATATGGCATTTTAAAAAGATAATTCCTCTGAAGTCTATAAGGCAAATAGTACAGATGTCAGTTTAAAGTATAACTGGTTACAATGAGCAAAATGAGGTTGGAACCATTATAAAGAAAGAGAAAAGGAGCAAGGCATAAGAGTAATGAAAAGGAAATCCTGAGTTTTTAAGGAAATACTAAACCATATATTTTAGCCTGCCTAATTCTTTCCCTAATGTTAGCAGTTATAACTATATTGCTAATTAGTTATAGCTAAATTGATTTATAACTAGATTTAGTTATAACTAAAATAATTAGATGCAGAGTACATCATGAGAAACGCTGGGCTGGATGAAGCACTTGCTGGAATCAAGATTGCCAGGAGAAATATCAATAACCTCAAATATGCAGATGACACCACCCTTATGATGGAAAGTGAAGAACTAAAGAACCTCTTGATGAAAGTGAAAGAGGAGAGTGAAAAAGTTGGCTTAAAGAGCAGAGACAGCATATTAAAGAGCAGAGACATTACTTTGCCAACAAAGATCTGTCTAGTCAAGGCTATGGTTTTTCCAGTAGTCATATATGGATGTAAGAGTTGGACTATAAAGAAAGCTGAACGGCAGAGAATTGATCCTTTTGAACTGTGGTGTTGGAGAAGACTCTTGAGAATCCCCTGGACTACAAGGAGATCCAACCAGTCCATCCTAAAGGAGATCAGTCCTGGGTGTTCATTGGAAGGACTGATGTTGAAGCTGAAACTCCAATACTTTGGCCACTTGATGAGAAGAGCTGACTCATTTGAAAAGACCCTGATGTTGGGTAAGATTGAAGGCAAGAGGAGAAGCGGATGACAGAGGATGAGATGGTTGGATGGCATCACTGAATCAGTGGACATGAGTTTGGGTAAACTCCGGGAATTGGTGATGTAGAGGGAGACCTGGCATGCTGTGGTCCATGGGGTCACAAAGAGTCAGATGCGACTGAGCGACTGAACTGAACTGGAAATGATTAGACACTGTGGTGACCCAAGGACTAAAGGGCATATAAAACCAAGGAGGGTCTTGGAAAGCAGGAACGGACAAACCAGACCCTATCATCCTTCCCTGCCCCATGTTTTAACAATTAAGGGAATTCTGGTCCTCCTGAGCAGAATAACCTGTCTCCCCTCCGACCTCTTAGGGAGAAGGTATTTGCCTTACTCTTCTCCCACCCAGCATACATTCCTCATCCAATCAGCAAATGACCTGAAAGGCCCCTGTCCCACTGCTTTTACCCTGGGTATAAGAGTGGACTAAGGACCCCTGTTCAGTGTCAGTTCTCTCTTGAGCGGGCTCACTGTTCTAACAGCATCTCCCATTCTAATAAACTTTATTTCCCTCTCATTCTGTCTCATGTCTGGAAATTCTTTTCTAACCCATGACTGGACCATGAAAGAGACTGTAAAGGAATGAAAAATCTAAACAACAAGCTTTCCCTGGCTTTGATCAGCCTACCATATAGTTTAACTTGGCCATGTTGAAACATTTTTTCCCTCTCACACTTATAATGTAAGGCAGAAGATAAGAACTAAAAGAATATTCTGAAGGAATGAAAAATCTTCTCTAGAGATTATGATTCCCATTACGGTAAAGAAAATTACCCCTGAAAGTTTAACTCTCATCAGTACTGGCATGTTCCTTTTTAGGACCATAGGACACCATATTTTTGCTTGTTTTTCTTTATTTGGCTGCATCAAGTCTTTGTTGCAGCATGTGGGATCTTAGTTCCCTGAGCAGGAATCAAACTAGCATTTCCTGCATGGCAAGGCAAATTCTTAACCAGTCTTAACCATCAGGGAAGTCCCCTGGGACACTGTTTTATCACTAAGCTATTTCTTCTGTTCCCTAAGTATGTCAGATTAGTACCTTTATTAAAGTGACTTATAACTACAAAAAAATAAAGTAAATGAGTTTCCTGGAATTTTCAGTTTGGAATGATTTCTAAGAAAGGTTGGAAACCAGTAAGATGGAGATTCAGTTGTCCAGACTTTCAGGATAAAGTCAGATAGAACCACACTGGAATCTCAACTCCCCTATTCTTGGTTCTATTGCTCTAGGAACTGCCTTAATTTTTCTGAACTTTAAATTTTTTCTCCCATTAAAAATGGACATGATAGGCAATGTTTGGAAAGATTTCAATGAGACTTCTTATAGATATCTAAGACCGTGGTCCCTGAGAGTAATGTGTATGTTTGTGTGTGGGGGTGGAAGGGGCCCATCAGTTATAATGTCTCTTTCTCTTTTATTTACATTTATAAAGATGGTAGTGGTGGTGCTGGTAGTAGGTCTTGGTATGTCTTCTTGGTATGTCTCCTTAAGTCTGTGACTGAGATGTCGAACAGCCTCTAAAAGTCCTCTGTTCCATGTGAGACTCATAATAACTTGAAAAATAAATGGACTATGAAGATCAGTCCTCTCTCTTAACAGGTAAAGAAGGCCCAAGGGAAGCAGGGACTTACCAAGGTTACACAGAGATTATGTTAGAGCAAGACCTAATGTCCCACTTTTCTGATTCCCTAAGTGTACGTAGGGCTTCCCAGGTTGCACAGTGGTAAAGAATCTTCCTGCCAATGCAGGAGGCACAAGTTCAATCCCTGGGTAGGGAAGATCCTCTGGAGTAGAAAATGGCAACCCACTTCAGTATTCTTGCCCAGAAAATGCCATGGATGGCAGAGCCTGGTGGCCTACAGTCACTTGGGGTTGCAAAGAGTCAGACATGACTGAGCAAGTGTACATATGTATCCCTGAAAATCCTTGTTTCCTGTGTGTGCATGGGGTACTTTAGATGATACATATGTTATTATGCCAGATCTTTTATTTAGATTCACTAATCCTGGATAAATTTATAAATTTCAATCCACTTTGACTAAAAAAATCCACCAGTATTTGACTGGCTCCTTAATGCTTTTAAAATACCGTGTGACAAATGAAATACGACCTCTGACTTCTGAAATTATAGTAGGAAAAAGAACTTGATGAATTTACTTAGCTGCAAATGTGTGCTACCATTTTAGAAAAATGGAGTATGACTCTAAGGATGAATAAGGAGAAAATGTGGGCCCAGTGGTTGCAGCCCTGTGCACAGAAGGGAAAACCATGGGTACAGAGGGTGGAGTCACAAACCAGAGAGGATTATTCCCAGGATTATTGGGAATTATTGGTGAATAATTGAGGATTATTGGTGTTTGCCCAGTTGGATTTCAAACATTTAGGAGGTCAGTGACTACTTTCTTCCTTCCATTTGCTGTCTTTTGAAGTGATATACTGTTATCCTAGGCCTTCTCCATCACTGTAATTTGGAAGCAAACAACATAACTTATTTTCTATTTTCAGAGGTTGACAAATGGAGATAAATTTTGTCCCAGGAAGAATTATACCCAGACTCTCACTCATACCTAGTTGAGGTTATTTAAGTAATGATTTGAGTACTTCTGAGGTTATGGTATTTGAGATTTGGGACTTAATTGGTTTTACAATGCTTTAAGACTTTGGGGGATGTTGGTATAGGGTGAATACATTTTCCATGTGGGCTGAACATGAATATTTGTGGACCAAAGGGTGAATCATTGTAGGATGAACAATAAGCCCTAAATATATCTATATCCTAATCCTTGAAAACTGTGAAATTCAACTTATGTGGCAATAGAAGAGTTGAATGCATAGAAAGTTTATCTGGGGTGAGGACATTAATCTGGACTATCTGTGTGACCTCTGAAAGTAATCATTGAGTGTCCCTATAAGAGGGAGCAAGAGGGAGACTTAGCAAAAGAGGTGAAGGTGATGTAAAGATGGAAAAAATGCTATGACGAGACTTATATTGCTGGTTTTGAAAACTGGGAAAATAGCCACAGACTGAGGAAAAGCAAGGATGCAGTTCTAGAAGTTGGAAAAAGGAAAGAAAGATTTGTTTTCCCCCTAGAAGTCCAGAGAAAGCATGGCTCTGTTGACACCTTGGTTTCAAACCCAATGAAACCCACTTTGAACTTCTGACCTCACACTCTATAGAAAATATTTATGTTGTTTTAAGCCACTGAGCACTAAATTTGTGATGATTTGTTATGGCAGCAATAGCAAATTAATACATTTTCTATTCCTATATTCCAATCATGTAACAAATATAAGAATTCTGTTACTGTTATCAAAAAACTTACAAACTGATTGAAGATATAATACCTATTTGTAACTAAACAATAAAAAAGAAGGCCAAAATTTTGCAAAGATGATAAATGGTATAAACAGAATTTAAAGATGGTGATACTAATAATAGTGATGATAATGATAATCATTATGCTGGTGACAGTCAAGATTTGCTGAGCATTTAACATATAGACATGTACTGCCTGATACAATTTAAAGTCCTCATGACCTTACTGGAAAGATTCTGAGTGTCCTCACTTTTCAGGTGAGGAAATTAGGATGAGAAAGACTTAAATGATTTTACAAGCAACACAGGTGAAAATGGATTTTTACAAAACTGAAGGCAAGATTTTAACCCAGATATGTCTGCCTCCAGGGACAAAGCTATAAATCTTATAACTTCTGCTGGGATCAAGAATAATCAAAAATAGCTTTCTGGGACTTCCCTGGCAGGCCAGAGCTTACAACTTCACCTTCAAATGCCAAGAATACAGGTTTGATCCCTGGTCAGGCAGCTAAAATTCCACATGCTTTGTGGTCAAAAAAACAAAACATAAAAAAATGCCAGAAGAGATACTGTAACAAATTCAGTAAAGACTTGAAAAAATGCAAAAATAGCTTTTTGAGTGTGGTGGAAGTTTATAGATCTTAAAGTTATAATTTATATTGGAGAAGAAAATAGGAATAATCCTACATCTATCTCAGTGATAGGGAAATAAATTTTTCACCTTTTCATCTCAGCAGTAAGGAGGGTATCTTCTTTGGGCTTATATTTTCAGAGTTCACCAAAGAAGGTGGATTGGTGGACTAACTATTAAGTGGTTTCACATTTACTGCTGCTAATCATGGTTTGAGGAGAAGGAAATGGCAACCCACTCCTGTATTCTTGCCTGGAGAATCCCGGGGATGGAGGAGCCTGGTGGGCTGCCATCTTTGGGGTTGCACAGAGTTGGACATGACTGAATCGACTTAGCAGCAGCAGGAGCAGTCTCTTTGAGCTTACATTGATCATACCATCTGCCTTATTCTCAGGAGAACTAACTCTGTGATGAAATTCTTTCCTCTAATCTTCATTGTGTGAAAGTAGAGAGAAAAATGATTTCACTTTATCCAGACAAATTCAGGAAGCTTAATTTCAGGGCATGAGGATTCATCATTCCATTATGCCAGCTAAATTACCACAACTTGTGCATGATCACTCCCAAGGCAGATAGAAATGTTAGACACTCAAGAAATAATCCCAGTTAATAAAAATGCAGTTATTTTTTCATAATGCAGTTACTTTTTTGCATATTGCAATAAATGGGAAAACATAAGCTAAATCTTCATATATGGCTAGAAGTGATAAAGCTTTTGTATGCCAAAACTTGGCCCAATACTTTAGTGATTTGTTTCCAGTTATGACAAAAGAAATTTGTCTGGATAGAACTCTCAGAAGGCTGATCAGCCAACATCAGCTTCTAATTCTAGTCCACTTAGTATTAGAAGATTAATTACTACCATATGGGGAAAATTTTAATCTCCTTGTTCTTTTTTAAAGGCCATATTTTGTATTGCGGTATAGCTGATTAACAACATCATGATAGTTACAGGTGGGCAGCAAAGGGCCTCAGCCATACATTTACATGTGTCCATTCTCTCCCAAACTCCTTTCCCATCCAGGCTAGCCATATAACCTTGAGCACAGTTCCCTGTGCTATACAGTAGGTCCTTGTTGGTTATCCATTTTAAATATAGCAATGTGTACATGTTGATTTCAAACTCCCTCACTATCCCTACCCCCCATCCTACCCCCTGGCAACTATAAGTTCATTCTCTAAGTTTGTGAGTCTGTTTTGTAAATAAGTCCATTTGTATCATTTCTTTCTAGAATCCACATATAAGGGATGTCATAAAATATTTCCCCTTCTCTATCTGACTTTCTTCACTCAGTATGACAACCTCTAGTCTATCCATGTTGCTGCAGATGGCATTATTTCTTTTTAATGGCTAAGTAATATGCCATTGTATATATGTAGCACATCTTTATCTACTCCCCCTTTTTTTTTAATTTTACAGATTTAGTTGAAGGATAATTGCTTTACAGAATTTTGTGGTTTTCTGTCATGCATCAACGAGAATCAGCCATAGGACACCCATGTCCCCTTCCTCCCGAACCTCCCTCCCTCCCATCTCCCTCCCCACCCCACCATTCTAGAGTCATAGAGCCCCTGTTTGAAGTCCTGAGTCATACAGCAGATTCCCTTTGGCTATCTAACTTACATATGGTATTGTAAGCTTCCATGTTACTGTCTCCCTACATCTCACCCTCCTCCCCCTGTCCCTGTGTTGTATCCATAGGCCTGTTCTCTATGTCTGTTTCTCCGTTGCTGCCCTGAAAACTAATTCATCAGTACCATCTTTCCAGACTCGATATATATGCACCAGGATACAAAATTTATATTTCTCTTTATGACTTACTTCACTCTGTATAATAGGCTCTAGGGTCATCCATCTCATTCCATTGTAATATTCCATTATATATAGGTAGCATGTCTTCTTTATCCATTCCACTGTTGATGGACATTTAGGTTACTTCTAGCTCTTGGATGTTGTAAATAATGCTGCAATGAACACTAGAGTGCATGTATCCTTTAAGATTTTTTATTCTAGTTCTGTGAAAAGTGCCACTGGTAATTTAATAGGGATTACACTGAATCTGTAGATTACCTTGGGTAGTATAGTCATTTTGACAATATTGATTCTCCCAATCCATGAACATGATATTTATCTCCATCTGTTTGTGTCCCCTTTTACTTTTTTCATCAGCATCTTACGGCTTTAGGAGTACAGGTCTTTTGCCTCCTTAGGTAGGTTTATTTCTAGATATTTTATTCTTTTTGATGAGAAGATAAATGGAATCGTTTATGGAATTTCTCTTTCTGAACTTTCATTGTTAGTGTATAGAAATGCAACACATTTCTGTATATTAATTTTGTAACCTGAAACTTTACGAATTCATTGATGAGCTCTAGTAGTTTTCTGGCAGGTTCTTTAGGATTTCCTGGGTATAGTATCATGTCATCTGCAAACAATGGCAGTTTAACTTCTTTTTTACCAATTTGGATTCCCTTTATTTCTTTTTCTCCCCTGCTTGCCACAGCCAGGACTTCCAAACCAATGTTGAATAAACGTGGTGAGAGTGGACATCCTTGTCTTGTTCCTGCTCTTAGAGGAAATGTTTTCAGCTTTTCACCATTCTGTACGATGTTAGCTGTAGGTTTATTGTATATGGCTTTTATTATGTTGAGGTTATGTTTCCTCTGTGCCCACTTTCTGCAGAGTTTTTATCATAAATAGGTGTTGAATTTTGTCAAAAGCTTCTCCTACATCTATTGAGATAATCATATGGCTTTTAATCTTTAATTTATTAACATGGTATATCACACTGTTTGATTTGTAAATATTAAAGAATCCTTTTGCCCCTGGGATAAATTCTACTTGATCATGGTGTATAATCCTTTTAATGTGCTGTTGGATTTGAATTGATAGTATTTTGTTGAGGACTTCTGTATGTATGTTCATTAGTGATGTTGACTAAAAAAAGATGTACAACTTGAGAGTTGTGAGTTAAGTTTTATTTGGGGCAAAATGAGGACTGCAGCCCGGGAGGCAGAATCTCAGATAGTTCTGAGAGACTGCTCCAAAGCAGCAGTGAGGAAAAGACAATATATAAGGTTTTGGTGAAGGGGTAGTTCAATACCATGAAGCACTCGTTTTATAAGCTTTTTGTTGGTCGTGAGGATGTGATATCACCATGAAGGGAGTTAGTGCTTCTCTAGATATGAGGAGATGGCAAGGATTGAGATCATAAAATCTGTTCCTAAAAACATCCAACTGTGTAAAGACCTGTCCCACCAGATTCCCTGGATTCCCTGGAGCACAGAGCACCTCACTCCACCCTGAACTCTCACAGGGGTGTTGAAGGTCAACAGCTATAGCAGCATGGGGTTCAGTCTCCATAAAGGCAGATGGCAAATGCCTTTGTTGTTCAGTCATTGGCAATGCTCTTGCTAAGTGCCAATTTGTAGTTAACAGTGATATTGGCCCATAATTTTCTTTCTTTTTTTATTTTTTTTGTCTGGTTTTGGTATCAGGGTGATGGTGGCCTCACAGAACAAGTTTGGGAGTTTTCCTTCCTCTGCATAATCTCCCTGTTCTGCATTAGGAAGACTGTGAATCACAATGAAAAAGTCAGAAATTGTGAAAAAAAATATTATATTTCTTTACTACTTTTTAGAAATGAAGAGACAATATATTCTTGAAAATATGTAGCTAGTACAAATAGGAGGACAATTTAGTTTAATTTTTAATCAAAGAGTTTGGGAAAAATTATGTGTTTTGTACTATGGTTAGCTGTGAGAACACAGCCCCATACCTCCAGTCACAGATACATAAACACTCTTAAATACATACATGCTACAACATAGATGAGCCTTGAAGACATTATGTAAGTGAAGTAAGCCAGAGATGAAGGGACAGATATTGTACAATTCTAACTACATGAAGTATCTCAGGTAGTCAAATTCAGAGAAAGAAATTAGAATGTTGGTTGTTAGGGGTTGAAGAGAGAACAAGTGATTATTGTTTAACAGTACAAAGTACTTTCTGTTTGGAAAGATGAAAATTGTTCTGGAGGGGAATGGTGGTGATGGTTACACAATAATGTAAATGTACTAGGTGCCACTGAAGTATAGACTTAAAAATGGTTAAAATGCTGAATTTTATGTTTTACATATATATATTTTATATATATATGTTTTATATATATATATATATTTTATATATATATATATATTCCTCCAATTTAAAAAAATCCTGTGTTGAGAACCAAGTTTACTATATTCACTGAACCAAATATAATAGAGACAAGATATGAAACTTTGGGTTGTTAAGTGTATTAACAACAAGATGGTAGCTATACTTGGGAAGAATAAAACTAGAGAAATCTGATCAAGGTCCATAGTGTTCTAATATGCAAATTAGTCATCTGATTCTTACTTCTACCTTTTGATTCCTAGACGCCTGTATTCCAGGTACAGAAGTGATTTCACTGTATGTCCACATGTTTGAGTCATGTATCAAATCCTATTGGAAAGCACCACATTCTTATGGAACATTTTCTTCAAGATTAGAGTTAAACTCAGCTTTCAGTAGTCTAATTCTTAATTCTTCCAAGTCAACTCCTTTGTTTGCTGGGATTGGAGACTGGAATGTTAATACAACTCCAAACAAACACTCAAGCCAACACATTAAAGCTCAAGTGAGGGTGTCAATATTGTTGACTATAAAGCCCTAAATAAGAATCTCAACCATCAAAATTCCCAAGAAGCTTTCTGCTTTCTCTCTTTGCCTCAAGGTTGGGCAATAACACTTTTACTTGGTCCTTGACTCTATGTGCCCTCTCTAGTATTGCCAGAAGTAACAAATTATGCCTGAAATCCCATTTAATTACCATTGTCAGCACAGTGACAATGTACCATGGGTATTTCATCTCCTAGGATTTTGTCCTATACTTTCCAAGCCAACGCTTGAGATAGTTTCATAATCATAATATCACTGCATGTCCAAGATTATTTCTACTCTATTTCTACTGAAAAAAAAAAGGATATTCATTCTTTTGTCAAGTATATAGATAACCCAACCTAGATAACCTAGGATGACTCATGGAATTAAAGCACTAAATGGAATTTCAGAAGAGAAATAGATCAACTTTAAAAGAAATGCTTGTACACCATTTCATGAAAAGCCCATCAATAGAGGTATAGACAAAGTGACAGTTAATAATAGATAAGAAAATACTTGGGGTTAGTGGCAGAGAGAAATAGCTACTACACTAATGGAATAAATGGAAGGAACTGTTGTTAGAGCCTTAGAGAAATCTCCAGTTGTAGATAAGGACTATCAGAGATGAGCTGTGATCTTTGATAGAGAAACTCATCTTTTGACACAAAGCCTAGAAAGGAGAGATCAAAGATATAAATGTTTCTATCTCTCTTTCCCCCTACTATCTTATCTCCTGCTGATCCTTCTTAATGATTAAACAGACCTCAACCCCAAGGTGCAAGGGAACCATCAGGATCCTATTCCTACACCACACTGGGGATACAGGAAGGTAGAGAAAGAACCGATCTAGAAGACCAAAGAGATTATACTGTCTGCTCTCATTGTCCATGGCTTCTGCATCTGCAGGAATGGAGGGCTGACCACAGGACTATGGTGTCCATGGATTTTAGATTCAAGGCAAGTCCTGGAACCAATCCCCTGAAGATACTGAGGGATGACTGTAATCAGCACAGTTATCTTTCCTTTTCTTGCATGCAACTGCACACATGGCAGTATTCACAAAATAATGTTTTCTTGTGAATACTGTGTGCTGAAACTTAGATGTATAGAAGCAGGCCAACTAATCCTCATTTTGTTCTCAAACTTTAAATTTAAAAGTTAAGTACCTCAGTTGGGACTCCACAATTTCATGTATATGTTCTATGAGTTCTTCAGGGAGATACACAGGCAGGAGAATAGTTCATCAGTGAAAGTGTATTTTTCTTTCTCCCTTTCTTGCAAAACAATCAGGCAAGAAGAGTGCTAAATTATATTGATTAACAAAATTGCCATGACTTTAATAACTCCTTATAGGGGCAGCAATTGGAAATAAATCATCAGATACACATCCCCAAAGAGTTTTCTTATTACACTACTTTCTTTTCTTTGATATCTGGGATATAATAGAATAAAGATAGAAAGTTTTGTGAAATAATACACATTAGCAAATATATTTTTACCCACTTTAAATCAAGATCACCTTGTTGGAAAGAGAATTAAGGAAGTTTCTGTAATCTATCAAGGAAACTATAAATCAACTCCTATACACATTTCTCAATATGTACTGTGTACTCCTCAGTATATGACTGTCTTGAAAGACAATAAACCTATTACATACATCTTTTTAAATTTAATTAACTAACAATATTAATAACCATTGTCAGTTATGAGTCTACATATTTATTTGCAAGTAAAAGAATCATTACGGCATGTTTAAGCAGAACAGGAATTAAAAAAAAAAAATTTAAGCAACATAAACTTCACTTGGTGAGAAGAAAAGATTAGAACTTTGACACTACACAGCCCAGAAAAACATGAATTACAGCTCAATAGTGTTCCTGCAATAACACTGCACACCCAGGGAGTGAACACATTAGCTCATTTTGTTGACAAGGGGCACAGAACTGCAGAACCTCTTCCAATCTACCCCCTAAAGCTGACTGCCTTTGCCACTATCCGCTTTGAAAAATGCATTTGAGACACCTGCCCCCTCACATTGCTTTCTTCTAAACAAAAGTCTCACACTAGTATTTCTGGTGTATTAACCTGATCCATGTATCTGTACACCTTCAAGTATACCAGGAAAATAAGTTTCTGATTTCTATCTTGGGGGAGAAGACAGCAACTGCAGTAAATTTGACAAATCTGGAAAGGTTACCCAAAGGAATATATGTATAGCATAAATGAACTTAGAGTAAACAGCTGTCAAAATCCTGCTTTAACAAATAAAATCCTCTGTTAAGGAAAGAGACCAAGTGTAGCAAACGAAAATGAAATATGGTTAATAAGAAACTTTTACTACTGTCAGGAAGACTTCAGGGATAGACATTGCTGATTGAGATCTGGAAGTCCTTGTGACATTAGGTTCTCCTGTTTTTCAAGCTATTCCATGGGGATAAAGAGCAATCCAAAAATGCAGAAATGTTATTTCAAATCAAGCCACTTCAGTAATGATATGCACATACAAAATACAAGTTTTACTTTAAAGTCAGAGGAGAAATACTTTAAATGTCATAGAGATTTAGGAGACCTAGATAGGAAACTAGTGTTTCCTTCCTTGTGTTCTATGACAGGTAGTTTAAGATTGAAATATAATCAGCTATACAGGTTACATAAAACTGACAGTGAGAGAACCTATGTGCTGGAGCACACAGGAAGAGTCTGAAAGCCTAGAAGCAACCTAATTCCATAAAAGTCTTTAACATTTATAAAAATACCAAAATTAAATTAAGTAGTGAATGTTCATAATAAATATTTAGGGAACAAGATATTAATCCCAAAATTTCAAAACTGTAAAAGGAAGCAGTTGTTCTAAAATTTACCCTGCATAAGAACACTCTGAGGAATTCTGTTAATTTGCAAATTCAGATTCACTAGGTCTGGGGTGGTATATGAGATTCTGCATTTATAAAAAATTTTAAATTGATCCCTATGCTGCTGGTCCAGGGACACACTAGTCTACAAGTTTCTGAGAAAACATTGAAACTGAGTGCAGAAGGGTAAATGATGAGATTAGCCAGCAAACCCCTATCTTTAACAATGATAAACTGGCTTCTTTATGACAGGATGTCTCAGAACCTTTAATGAGTTTTAACATACCGAGACAACCAAGGGAAAGAGGAAAGAGTGTAACATTAACAATTTCTGATTTGAAAATGAAGACTTTCGTTCCCTGATTATATTTAAGAACTTATATTCCATAAAACACATTTGGAAGATATACTACTAAATTTTTAAGAACTTCATGCATTGTTTAAATTTTCTCTATCATTCATTAAATAGTTTGTACATTATTAATTGGGCATACTAATTTCAGAAAATGTCTAAACCATTTTGTAAATATATTTATACAAACACACACATACATATATATATATATATATATATATATATATCTCCACATATATCTGATGTATGTTGGAAAACTGTTTTCTCCTAGAATTTCTTAAAACGTACAAACATAACTGAAGACTCCACCATTTAGTGGAAAAATTCAAATTGAAAAAAGAGAAGCCTAAAAGACAAATTCATATCCAGTATAGGGTTCACTTGTAAGCTCAGCTTCAAGAGAAAAAGCAAATATAATAATAAAATAATGGTGAATTGTACTGAAGAAATTCTCATTGTATTGGAGAAATTAATGAGAATAAATTATCTTTATTTCTTCAAACTATTTCAGAACACTTACTATAAGCTAGATACACTAACAGATATGAGGGTGAAACATATTTAAGTAATGAATTGCATGCAAGCTAATCATAGGTTTCAACATATTATGGAATGCATTTAGTAATTTTAAAAACTATACTTAGAAACTTCTGTCAAAATTTGCTCAATTTTCTTAAAGAGACAAGTTGTTTCTAAAATTTATATGGGGAAGCAAAGGACCTATGACAGTTTTAAAAAATATTGAAAAATAAAAACAAAGTTGGAGAACTCACATCACTTACATCACATGATTTTTAAACAATTCAGTATGAGATAGAGTAATAACAGACAAATAGGACTAGTGAAAGTGAAAAATGAAGTCGCTCAGTCATGTCCGACTCTTTGCGACCCCGTGGACTGTAGCCTACCAGGCTCTTCCCTCCATGGGATTCTCCAGGCAAGAATACTGGAGTGGGTTGCCATTTCCTTCTCCAGGAGATCTTCCCAGCTCAGAGATCGAAGCCGGGTCTCCCGCATTGCAGGCAGAGGGTTTAACCTCTGAGCCACCAGGGATTCCCTGGTGGACTAGTGAAAAGAGTGCAAAACATTCTCATCAACAGACGAATACATGGCCATTTGATTTGCAACAGAATTCATTGGCGGAAAAGACCTTTGTAGCCACAAATACCACAAACGTTTGAGATAAAAAAGTACTTGAAATTTTTTATTTCTCCATGTGTGCTTAGTTGCTCAGTCATGTCCAACTCTTTGTGACCCTATGGACTGTAGCCCACCAGGATCCTCTGTCCACAGAATTTTCCAAGCAAGAATACTGGAGTGGGTCACCATTTCCTTCTCCAGGGAATCTTCCCGACCTAGGAATTGAACCCAGGTCTCCAGCATTACAGGCAGATTCTCATCCCTGTCTGAGCCACCAGGGATGAACCATTTCTCCATAAGCAGAAATTAGTTTGTATATACAATAAGTTTAGATATAACGGATAATACTTCAAAATTAATAGAAGAATACAATTGAGTATATCTATGCTATGGTATTATTTATCTAATACTGCATACTAAATCATCCTAAAACTTTTTACCTTAAGCAACAATAAGTATTTATTGATATCTGTTATGGATTCTACTGGGCAGGTTTTCAAGGGCAGCTTGGTTGGGCTCTTTCAAGGGAATACAATTGCATGTTTTCTGGAGTTGTACTTGTGTTAGATGTAAACTCATTCCCATTATTCAGTGTATTGTGCTCATTATATTTGTCTTAATAATCAAACAAGAATATGTGTTTATAGGTTCTCCATTATTTTTATGTAATCATACTAATATTACTCTTTAAAGAATATGTATTTTTACATAGAAGCTCAGTGTGTTTTATATAATGATACAAACTGTTTATTTTATTCCTGCATGTTATAGTATTTGTGTCTATCTCCCCAATAGACAGTGAGATCTCCAAGGGCATACATAGTTTTTCATGATTCCTTTTATTTTTGGTGCATGGTTCACATAAGCTTTTAATGTTTGAGGAATAAATGATGGGACACGTCACAGTTACAACCCAGAACACTGATTTTCATGGTGACTTCTCAGAGATCATTGGAAGTTAGGATTAAGATGGACAGTGGTGACATTGCCATAGGGTCCCTCAGCACCTTCATGCTTGGAACTCTCTTTTCTATAGCGTATGGGGTATGCTTTTAACACGGAAGTTCCCCCCCCCCCCCCCCAAAAAAGTAGGTATTTCCATTCAGAGGAAAAAACACTGATAAAACTTTTCAAAAGACAAAAGTGATAAAACTTTTCAAAAGGCAAAATGTGTACTGTCCAAAGGGGTCCTTTAAGCAGGACCTGTTCCCATCATAGCAGGCACACCACTCACTATTCAGTTCCCATAAAAATATTAAATTCAGTTTTATAAGAACTAGGAAAGGGATAGACCTGACAGTTTATGATTATTTAAAGATTAAGAACAAAAGACATGAAGACAGGAATGAGCAAACTTGTGCTTAAGAGAGGAGCGGGGACAGACATTAGAATGACACTAGAGAGCATTATTTTGATTTGGGTGTCAGATTGCTTTCAAGTTTTCCAATCCATTTTTCTTAACTATTAATAATTTGCATAGAAAATCCTAACTAGTTTTTATTAAATCATCTGTCATCACTATACAGAATCAAGGATGATTTCAATAGACATTCAAATAAAATCATCTAACCAATGAGGGCTAACAAATTAATTTTTTTACTCAATTCTAGAGGGCTTCAAACTGCTCTGTCAAAAATGATGTATAGCAATCCTAATGCATTTTTAAGGAACAAATAAGTTCTAAATTAGTGAAGTGCTAGCCTGAAAATTATGATAGCCCATTAGATCTTTTTATACTATGACAGTCAAAGGCTTTGGCATAGTAAATAAAGCAGAAATAGATGTCTTTCTGGAACTCTCTTGCCTTTTCGATGATCCAGCAGATGTTGGCAATTTGATCTCTGGTTCCTCTGCCTTTTCTAAAACCAGCTTGAACATCAGGAAGTTCACGGTTCACGTATTGTTGAAGCCTGGCTTGGAGAATTTTGAGCATTACTTTACTAGCATGTTAGATGAGTGCAATTATGCGGTAGTTTGAGCATTCTTTGGCATTGCCTTTCTTTGGGATTGGAATGAAAACTGACCTTTCCCAGTCCTGTGGCCACTGCTGAGTTTTCCAAATTTGCTGGCATATTGAGTGCAGCACTTTCACAGCATCATCTTCCAGGATTTGAAACAGCTCAACTGGAATTCCATCACCTCCACTAGCTTTGTTCATAGTGATGCTTTCTAAGGCCCACTTGACTTCACATTCCAGGATGTCTGGCTCTAGATGAGTGATCACACCATCGTGATTATCCGGGTCATGAAGATCTTTTTTGTACAGTTCTTCTGTGTATTCTTGCCACCTCTTCTTAATATCTTCTGCTTCTGTTAGGTCCATACCATTTCTGTCCTTTATCGAGCCCATCTTTGCATGAAATGTTCCCTTGGAATCTCTAATTTTCTTGAAGAGATCTCTAGTCTTTCCCATTCTGTTGTTTTCCTCTATTTCTTTGCATTGATCGCTGAGGAAGGCTTTCTTATCTCTTCTTGCTATTCTCTGGAACTCTGCATTCAGATGCTTATATCTTTCCTTTTCTCCTTTGCTTTTCGTTTCTCTTCTTTTCGCAGCTCTTTGTAAGGCCTCCCCAGACAGCCATTTTGCTTTTTTGCATTTCTTTTCCACGGGGATGGTCTTGATCCCTGTCTCCTGTACAATGTCACGAAACTCATTCCATAGTTCATCAGGCACTCTATCAGATCTAGGTCCTTAAATCTATTTCTCACTTCCACTGTATAATCATAAGGGATTTGATTTAGGTCATACCTGAATGGTCTAGCGGTTTTCCCTACTTTCTTCAATTTAAGTCTCAATTTGGCAATAAGGAGTTCATGATCTGAGCCACAGTCAGCTTCTGGTCTTGTTTTTGTTGACTATATAGAGCTTCTGCATCTTTGGCTGCAAAGAATATAATCAAACTGATTTCAGTGTTGACCATCTGATGATGTCCATGTGTAGAGTCTTCTCCTGTGTTGTTGGAAGAGGGTGTTTGCTACGACCAGTGCATTTTCTTGGCAGAACTCTATTAGTCTTTGCCCTGCTTCATTCCGCATTCCAAAGCCAAATTTGCCTGTTACTCCAGGTGTTTCTTGACTTCCTACTTTTGCATTCCATTCCCCTGTAATGAAAAGGACATCTTTTTTGGGTGTTAGTTCATTCAAGCTGGTTTTAGAGAAGGCAGAGGAACCAGAGATCAAATTGCCAAAATCTGCTGGATCATGGAAAAGGCAAGAGAGTTTCAGAAAAACATCTATTTCTGCTTTATTGACTATGCCAAAGCCTTTGACTGTGTGGATCACAATAAACTGTGGAAAATTCTGAGAGAGATGGGAATACCAGACCACCTGACCTGCCTCCTGAGAAATCTGTATGCAGGTCAGGAAGCAACAGTTAGAACTGGACATGGAACAACAGACTGGTTCCAAATAGGAAAAGGAGTACGTCAAGGCTGTATATTGTCACCCTGCTTATTTAACTTCTATGTAGAGTACATCATGAGAAACGCTGGACTGGAAGAAGCACAAGCTGGAATCAAGATTGCTGGGAGAAATATTAATAACCTCAGATATGCAGATGACACCACCCTTATGGCAGAAAGTGAAGAGGAGCTAAAAAGCCTCTTGATGAAAGTGAAAGAGGAGAGTGAAAAAGTTGGCTTAAAGCTCAACATTCATGGCATCTGGTCCCATCACTTCATGGGAAATAGATGGGGAAATAATGGAAACAGTGTCAGACTTTATTTTATTGGGCTCCAAAATCACTGCAGATGGTGACTGCAGCCATGAAATTAAAAGACGCTTACTCCTTGGAAGAAAAGTTATGACCAACCTAGATAGCATATTCAAAAGCAGAGACATTACTTTGCCGACTAAGGTCCATCTAGTCAAGGCTATGGTTTTTCCTGTGGTCAGGTATGGATGTGAGAGTTGGACTGTGAAGAAGGCTGAGCGCCGAAGAATTGATGGTTTTGAATTGTGGTGTTGGAGAAGACTCTTGAGAGTCCCTTGGACTGCAAGGAGATCCAACCAGTCCATTCTGAAGGAGATCAGCCCTGGGATTTCATTGGAAGGAATGATGCTAAAGCTGAAACTCCAGTACTTTGGCTACCTCACGCGAAGAGTTGACTCATTGGGAAAGACTCTGATGCTGGGAGGGACAGGGGGCAGGAGGAGAAGGGGACGACCAAGGATGAGATGGCTGGATGGCATCACCAACTCAGTGGACGTGAGTCTGAGTGAACTCTGGGAGTTGATAATGGACGGGGAGGCCTGACATGCTGTGATTCATGGGGTTGCAAAGAGTCAGACATGACTGAGCGACTGCAGTGAAGTGATACTATGACATTGGCATCTCTAAAGATCATAGTTAACTAAAATCTTATCTTAGATCTTTTCATCCTTATAAGCTTATATTAAACTTTCAGTGTTTCTCATTATACTGAAGAATTTATGTACAGGGCAGCAATAGAGAAATAGACATAGAGAATAGACTTATGAACATGGGGCGAGGGGAGGATAGAGTGAGATATATTGAAAGAGTAACATGGAAACTTACATTGTCATATGTAAAATAGATAGCCAACAGGAATTTGATGTGCAGCTCAGGAAACTCAAACAAGGGCTCTGTATCAACCTAGAGGGTTGGGTTGGGGAGGGAGTTGGTAGGGAGATTCAAAAGGGAAGGGATTTATGTATACCTATGGCTGAGGTTTAACAGAAAACAACAAAATTCTGTAAAGCAACTATCCTTCAATAAAAAAATTAAAAAATCCTTATTTACTTTTTCATACATTTTAATTTGCAAATGTATGTTCTCAGTTGTTCTTAGACAAATTAATGCATTTCACACTTCACAATCCTATTAAAGAGTAAAAACACAAAAAGGTGTTAGAATGTAAAACTGAAAAATAGCACGGCACAAAGCTTAAGATATAAGTGCAAAGAAGTGTGGAGAAGGACTTGAGGAAATTCCAGTGGTATTATACTATTTAGAATAAAAGTGTGTTGTTTTTTTTTAAGAGTCAAGTTTTGACTTGGCCTGGAAGAGCATGCCTAAGTTGGAAAGGGTGCAAATACAGGAGAAAAAAAGACATTGCAAGCTGGGTACCTGTGAGTTAGGAAATGCTAACAAAAATGAGAAAATTTGTTGTCAATAGAAGTAATATTATGGACCATGGTTGTTAATATTTATTGATCATCTGCTATATTCAAAACACTTGCTGAGTGATTTACCTTCATTATATCAATCCACTTAATTATTAATCACTTTTTAAAAATTATGACACCAAGTCCAGAGAAATAAAATAATTTGGATTATGTCAATAACTGGTAATTTCAGGAGTCAAATTTCAAGGTTTCAAACCTTACATATTTTACTGCATAATTCAGACTTTAAAACATAATATAGTCTAAATTTTATTTAATCACAAGCAAGTGGGTATTAGATGCTTTCCTCTGAAAAAAATATTTTAATGCTTCATTTGATATTAGTCAAAATTCATTGAATCAAAGTTTATTTTTCTTTAATTATAATTATTAGAGAACATATTTTAGCATCTCTATTTGGTAATAGTACCCTTGATGTCTTGAATAATCTTTTACTCACCTCTGAATCACCTGCATACCTCTGCATATCTCTGCATGGTATCTTGATTGTAAAAAAGTCACTGGTGACAAATTGAGAGTCTGGAACATAAAGGAGCTTCCCTGGTGGCTCAGAGGTTAAAGCATCTGCCTGGAATGCAGGAGATCCAGATTCGATCCCTGGGTCGGGAAGATCCCCTGGAGAAGGAAATGGCAACCCACTCCAGTACTCTTGCCTGGAGAATCCCATGGAGGGAGGAGCCTGGTAGGCTACAGTCCATGGGGTCGCAAAGAGTCGGACATGACTGAGCGACTTCACTTTCACTTTCAGACTATGGTGGAGGTAATGAAGATGATGGTGACCTCCCTCAAAAGATCCCATGTATGCAGAGCTACACTCAGTGCCCCCAACCGTGTAGCAGGCCACCACTGACCCACACCTCTGCCGGAGACTCCCAGACACCCACAGGCAAGTCCAGGACAGTCTCTTGTGGGGTCACTGCTCCTTTCTCCTGGGTCCTGGTACACAAGGTTCTCTTGTGTCCTCCAAGAGTCTGTTTCCCAGTCGGGTGTAAGTTCTGCCAACTCTATGGTAGGGTTAATGGTGACCTTCTCCAAGAGAGCTTATGCCACACCCAGGTCTGCTGCACCCAGAGCCTCTGTCCCTGCAACGGACCACCGCCAACACATACCTCCACAGGAGATGCTCAAACACAGTTCTGTCTCAGTCTCTGTGGGGTCCCTGGGTCCTGGTGCTCACAAGATTTGTTTGAGCCCTCTGAGCATCTCTGGCAGGAATGGGGTTTGATTCTAAACATGAATTTGCCCCTCCTACCATCTTGCTGGGGCTTCTCCTTTGCCCTTGGATGTGGGGTATCACCTCACAGCCACTCCAGTGCCTACCGTCTTACTGGGGTTTCTCTGACCTTGGACATGGGGTATCACCTCTCAGCCACAGGCCACTCCAGTGCCGCGCAGCCTCTCCTTGCCACTGGAATGTTAGGTCCATGAAGCAAGGCAAATTGGAAGTGGTCAAACAGGAGATGGCAAGAGTGAATGTCGACATTTTACTAAAATGGACTGGAATGGGTGAATTTAACTCAGATGACCATTATATCTACTACTGTGGGCAAGAATCCCTTAGAAGAAATGGAGTAGCCATCACAGTCAGCAAAACAGTCTGAAATGCAGTACTTGGATGCAGTCTCAAAAAAAACTACAGAATAATTTCTCTTTGTTTCCAAAACAAACCATTCAATATCATGGTAATGCAAGTCTATGCCCCAACGAGTAATACTGAGGAAGCTGAAGTTGAATGATTCTACGAAGACCTATGAAACCTTCTAGAACTAACACCCCCCAAAAATGTCCTTTTCATTATAGGGGACTAGAAATCAAAAGGAGAAAGTAAAGAAACACCTGGAGTAACAGGCAAATTTGGCCTTGGAATACAGAATGAAGCAGGGCAAAGGCTAATAGTTTTGCCAAAGAACGACCTGCTCATAGCAAACACCCTCTTCCACAACACAAGAGAAGACTCTACACATGGACATCACCAGATGGTCAACACCAAAATCAGACTGATTATATTCTTTGCAGCCAAAGATGGAGAAGCTGTATACAGTCAGCATAAACAAGACTGGGAGCTGACTGTGGCTCAGATCATGAATTCCTTATTGCCAAATTCAGACTTAAATTGAAGAAAGAAGGGAAACTAGACCATTCAGAGATGACCTAAATCAAATCCCTTATGATTATACAGTGGAAGTGAGAAATAGATTTAAGGAACTGGATCTGATAAAGTGCCTGATGAACTTTGGATGGAGGTTCATGACATTGTACAGGAGACAGGGATCAAGACCATCCCCATGGAAAAGAAATGCAAAAAAAGCAAAATGGCTGTCTGAGGGGGCCTGACAAATAGCTGTGAAAAGAAGAGAAACGAAAAGCAAAGGAGAAAAGGAAATATATAAGCATCTGAATGCAGAGTTCCAAAGAATAGCAAGGAGAGATAAGAAAGCCTTCCTCAGTGATCAATGAAAAGAAACAGAGGAAAACAACAGAATGAGAAAGACTAGAGATATCTTCAAGAAAATTAGAGATACCAAGGGAACATTTCATGCAAAGATGGGCTCGATAAAGGACAGAAATGGTATGGTCCTAACAGAAGGAGAAGATATTAAGAAGAGGTGGCAAGAATACACAGAAGAACTGTACAAAAAATATCTTCACGACCCGGATAATCACGATGGTGTGATCACTCATCTAGAGCCAGACATCCTGGAATGTGAAGTCAAGTGGGCCTTAGAAAGCATCATTATGAACAAAGCTAGTGGCGGTGATAGAATTCCAGTAGAGCTATTTCAAATCCTGGAAGATGATGCTGTGAAAGTGCTGCACTCAATATGCCAGCAAATTTGGAAAACTCAGCAGTGGGCACAGGACTGGAAAAGGTCAGTTTTCATTCCAATCCCAAAGAAAGGCAATGCCAAAGAATGCTCAAACTACTGCACAATTGCACTCATCTCACACACTAGTAAAGTAATGCTCAAAATTCTCCAAGCCAGGCTTCAGCAATACATGAACCATGAACTTCCAGTTGTTCAAGCTGGTTTTAGAAAAGGCAGAGGAACCAGAGATCAAATTGCCAACATCTGCTGGATCATGGAAAAAGCAAGAGAGTTCCAGAAAAGCATCTATTTCTGCTTTATTGACTATGTCAAAGCCTTTGACTGTGTGGATCACAATAAACAGTGGAAAATTCTGAAAGAGATGGGAATACCAGACCACCTGACTTGCCTCTTGAGAAACCTATATGCAGGTCAGGAAGCAACAGTTAGAACTGGACATGGAACAACAGACTGGTTCCAAATAGGAAAAGGAGTGTGTCAAAGCTGTATATTATCATCCTGCTTATTCAACTTCTATGCAGAGTACATCATGAGAAACGCTGGGCTGGAAGAAGCACAAGCTGGAATCAAGATTGCTGGGAGAAATATTAATAACCTCAGATATGCAGATGACACCACCCTTATGGCAGAAAGTGAAGAACTAAAAAGCTCTTGATGAAAGTGAAAGAGGAGAGTGACGAAGTTGGCTTAAAGCTCAACATTCAGAAAACAAAGATCATGGCATCCAGTCCCATCACATTTCATGGGAAATAGATGGGGAAACAGTGGCCAACTTTATTTCATTTGGCTCCAAAATCACTGCAGATGGTGACTACAACCATGAAGTTAAAAGACGCTTACTCCTTGGAAGGAAAGTTATGACCAACCGAGACAGCATATTAAAAAGCAGAGACATTACTGTGCCAACAAAGGTCCATCTAGTTAAGGCTATGGTTTTTCCAGTAGTCATGTATGGATGTGAGAGTTGGACTGTGAAGAAAGCACTGAGTACCAAAGAATCAATGCTTTTGAACTGTGGTGTTGGAGAAGACTCTTGAGAGTCCCTTGGACTGCAAGGAGATCCAACCAGTCCATCTTAAAGGAAATCAGTCCTGAATATTCATTGGAAGGACTGATGTTGAAGCTGAAACTCCAATACTTTGGCCACCTGATGTGAAGGGCTGATGCATTAGATAAGACTCTGATGCTGGGAAAGATTGAAGGAGGGAGGAAAAGGGGACAACAGAGGATGAGATTGTTGGATGGCATCACTGACACAATGGACATGAATTTGAGTAAACTCCAGGAGTTGGTGATGGACAGGGAGGCCTGGCATGCTGCAGTCCATGGGGTCGCAAAGAGTCGGACACTACTGAGCAACTGAACTGAAGGCTATGGATGAAATATGAATAGGTTTGGAGACACTGATCACACGTACATATTAGGTCTGATATGGTTAAATCCAAGTAGACTTTTCAGGGAATCATTTGGAATTTGAAAGAGATGCCCTTGGAATTCACTACAACAGATGGTAATTAGAGCTTATGCTACATGCACGCACCAAGACATACAGAGGAGTATAGAGAGAGAAGGATCAAGTACTGAGACACAGATAATGTCAAGGTTGAACATTTTGGGAAGGAGCAGAAGTGAAGAAGTGTCAGTCATTCAGTCATGTCTGACTCTTTTCAACCCCATGGACAGGCTCTTTTGTCCATGAAATTCTCCAGGCAAGAATACTTGAGTGGGTAGCCTTTCTCTTCTCCAGGGGATATTCCCAAACCAGAGACTGAACCCCCAGTCTCCTGCATTGCAGGCAGATTCTACCGAATGAGCCACTAGGGAAGCTAAACTTTGGAAAGAAATGGAAATTGTCAAAAAGTGGAGTATGAGGGAAAAAAAGGGAGGAAAAAATGACCTGGAAAACAATCATAGCAACACATTGCACAAGAAAGCAAGAATATGGTATTTCCGAAGCTGTGTAGGCAAAATGCACTGTGTTTTCCTTTGCTTTCTTGCTCACAGTACTTCTGACATTATATGTATGAATTTTTTTTTCTGCATTGATCAATTCAATTCAGTTCTGATATTATCTACCTGGAGATAGTGTCAGATCCCACAAACTGAGTTCAGTTCCACAAGATCATACCACTTCAGACACCAATTATAATTCCAAGTTGTCACTTGCTCTTCTGACTACCTATAAATCGGAGTTCTCACAACCCCCTATGGGTTTGATAATTTGCTAGAAATGCTCACAAAACTCAAAGAAACACTTACGTTTACTGGCTTAATTTATAATAAGGGATATGATCCCCTGGAGAAGGGAATGGCAACCCAATCCAGTATTCTTGCCTGGGGAATTCCATGGGCAAAGGAGCCTGGCTACAGTTCACGGGGGCTCAAATAATGGGACACAACTGAACAAGTGGTTATTATTAAATTATGATGAAAGTTGCACATGAACATCCAGATAACAGGATACACAGGGTAAAGTTAAGAAGGATCCCACGTGCAAGAGCTTCTGTTCCCATGGAGTCGCGGGGATATATGTTCACTGGCTCCAAACACTGGAAATTTTTATGGAGCTTTCATCATGTAGGCATGGTGATTAACTCAATTTCCATCCCCTCTCCTTTCTCTGGAGTATGGGGGTGAGGCTAAAAGTACCAAGCTTCTAATCATGGCTTGATCTTTCTGGTGACAAGTTATTCAGGAGCCTACCAAGTGTTACTTCGTTAGAACAAAATTTTTCCTATCACTCAGAAAAATACAAAGGATTTAGGAGCTCTGTGTCAGGAATAGAAGTTCAATAAATGTGTCTAGTAAGAAAAAAATTGTCACAAAATGTGAAATTCTACTGATATTATGAGGCAGATAAGAATCATTTGTTGCTACAAATGGCGTTATTTCATTCTTTTTAATGACTGAGTAATATTCCTATATGTACACACATACATACACATATATGCATACACTACCTCATCTTCTTTATCCATTCATCTGTTGATGGAAATTTAGATTGCTTTCATGTTTTGGCTATTGTAAACAGTGCTGCAATGAATATTGGGGTGCATGTAGCCTTTTGAATAATGTTTTTGCAGCAATACCGATGCACCTGGAGACTATCATGCTAAGCGAAGTAAGTCAGGCAAAGACAAATGTCATATGATATCACTTATATGCAGAATCTTTTAAAAATTATATAAATGAGCTTACTTACAAAACAGAAACGGACCCAGAGACTTAGAGAATGAATTTATGGTGACCAGAGAGGAGGGTCGAACGTAGGGAGGGATAGATTGGGAGTTTGGAATTGATATGTATACACTGCTACATTTAAAATAGATAACCAAGAAGGAAAAAGAAAAAGTCACTGGCCAAATGGCTCAATAACATAGTAGTCACTCCTGTTTACTAGCACTAGTTATAGTTTTTCATGCTAACCTTGAACAGGATATTTTTAAGAGGCTGAGTAGATTCTATTTAATTTAGAAATGTGAAATTCATTATATAAAATTTGAAATTACTAGTAACCATGCTACTCTTGCCTGGAAAACCTCATGGACAGAGGAGCCTGGCAGGCTGCAGTCTGTGGGATCACAAAGAGTCAGACACGACTGAGCGACTTCACTTTCACTTTTCACTTTCATGCATTGAAGGAAATGGCAACCCACTCCAGTATTCTTGCCTGGAGAATCCCAGGGACGGGGGAGCCTGGTGGGCTGCCATCTATGGGGTCGCACAGAGTCGGACATGACTGAAGCGACTTAGCAGCAGCAGCAGCAGCATGCTTATACGTGGTTTATGGACTATATAATATAAACAGTTCAAGATATATACATATGTAAAAACATTTCTTTCTCTCTATATATATAATATAAGAGAGAGAGAGAATGCTTTTATATACTACAAAAACATATCCACCAATTCAGCATTGGTTTTACCATCAGAAAGTGAGAGTGCAAGTGAGAGTTACTCAGTCGTGTCCAACTGTTTGCACACCCCGGGACTATAGAGCCCATGGAATTCTCCAGGCCAGAATACTGGAGTGGATAGCCATTCCCTTCTCCAGAGGATCTTCCCAACACAGGGATCAAACTCAGATCTCCTGCATTGCAGACAAGTTCTTTACCAGCTGAGCCACCTACCACCAGAGAGGAAAGAAAACATGAAATCAGGGTATAAGAAGAAAACCTGATCTCCTTTACATCTTGCAAAGACATTTTCATTATTAATCACTTTCAGGCTCTCCTGGTGGCTCAGATAGTAAAGAATCTGCCTTCAATATGGGAGATCCGGGTTCGATCCCTGGTTCGGGAAGATACCCTGGAGAAGGGAATGGCAATCCACTTCAGTGTTCTGGCCTGGAGAATTCCATGGACAGAGGAGCCTGGGGGGCTACAGTGAACGGGGTCCCAAAGAGTCGGACGTGACTGAGCAACTAACACACACACCCACACATGGGGTCACTTTCATCGAGTAAGTCAAATACTGTTGCCCTAACAATAGCCCCAGTAAATACAACATGTTCATACCACAGGCAAGGCTAAGATACTCTGGTTAGAAACAATGAGGGTGATGATACTGCACTCCACATGCCCCAGCCCATTCATTCTACTCAGCACTGAAAATTCTCAAATGATGCCAACGGAAGGAAATAAATCAAATGTATTATATAAAACATCCTGCTTACTAAACATGCAATAACATTTTATTGTCCACTTGAGAGCCTAGCTAGTATTAAGAATTGTCCACAATAGTAAATATTCAGCAAGCTTCAGTTCATACACACATAATACACAGGGTGCTCATGTACTCCATCTGATGCATTATCTTTGATCCCTTTTATATATCCTGATTATTGTTAGTGTATAAGCATAAATTTTTAAAGCAAAGATTATTTCTATGTCTTAATGCACCTAGAAAATGTATCCTACTAATTTGGAAATAAATAATAAATATTCTTACAGCTTTGGCCTGAACAATAAGGAAAAACAATTTTGAAAAAACTTCAAGAAGAATTTCTCACAAAGTTGAGGTAAGAAATATGCTTTTAATCACTATAGTCACCTAGCCATGTTCCTACAATGAAATGATTTTATTGGCCAGGAATTCTCAGCAGAATAGCAAGGAAAAAGTGGCAGGTGTTCAAGCCTTAATTGAGTAGGTCAGGGCACAAATATCCTCAGCAGTAATTATGAATGAATTAACTAAATTTTCCTAATGGTCTCAAAGCAAATTTATCTTGCCTAGTTACTGCTCTAGCTATAAATTATTCCTTGAATCATAATGTCTTATATTGCCTGATAAAGGGTTGCACTGGCTTTGAAAATTGCAGGCTTCTGATAATAAAAGCATATTAAAGTTTAATTCAATACATACATCAAATTTGGTTATTGACAGCTAGTTCATTTCTTCTTTCAAAACAAGAGGTTCTATGACTGTGCATCACCTATCCTACAATCAGAATTTTAACTAACATGCTGACCTACCAATAACTTTCTGGAATTAGAAGAAACAACACCTGAAAAAAGCTTTCATCTTTTGCAAGCTGCATCCTGGGATCAAAAGGTTTGAAAGTGAAAAGTTGCATTATGTAAGAATTGATGAAGCAGAATATTTCCATTTTATATTAATCACTATATAAGACGAATTTTCTTTTTACTAGTGCAGATATCTCATCACTTGTAAGCTCTCATCTTTGAAGGGCACATATCACCTTTTCAAGGATTTTAAAAAATATTTAAACATGCATAGAGCCCAAGCAATCATATAAAGTCGCTTCTGTACAGTCAAGTTATTACATTTTAAACAGGAGGTACTTTCCACAATAAGACATGGCAAATTCTAGTTTTAAATTGAATACTTCTGCAGGTGTTTTTGCTCTCATTTTAAATTTAATTATACTTAGCAAATCCAATGGCATGTTTTTAGCTGAGGGCAATCATGAGCTATTTTTTAGATCTAAAAACAATACGATGCACACACTTTCATATTTTATAATTTATGTAACCATAATTAGTCTGAGATTGTGAAATTTGCATTTATATCTGTTGGAATTCAATTTTTCTACTTTACAGTTATGTATAGTGCTTTAAGCCTATCTCTTGACCTTAGATTTTTACTAACATGTTTTATATTGTTTGTTTCTTAGCCATTTTCTAAAGTTTGGTCCCCAGACTTTCTCTAAATTCTACCCCAAATTCTTTCAAAAGAATTCTATTCAATTCATAACCTAAAAGTATGGTTAAACTTGGATCATAGCAATTTTGCAATTATTGAATTTTCATGAAGGAAGATTATAAATATTTACTAGAATCATGGTAACTCATTTCTATTTTACAGACTAAAATTTGTTGGAGATTTTAGCTCTGCACACTTGCTCACCTAAATTCATGATATTGTAGGTTTCCTTTCAAAAGTCGAAAGCAAGTTAAATGGGTTTGCTTTCTAATAATTTCTCGACATCAATATTAGATTGAGAGAGATTTTTAATGGGAATAAGGGAAATATAAGGACTTCCCAGGTGGCTCATTGGTAAAGAATCTGCCTGCCCATTCAAGAGACCTTTCAATCCCTGCATCTGGAAGACTTCCTTCAGGAGGAAATGGCAACCCACTCCAGTACTCCTGCCTGAAAAATCCCATGGACAGAGGAGCCTGGTGGGCTGCAGTCCATGGGGTTGCAAAGAGTCGGACACGACTGAGCATGCAAGCACTGCACCACAAGGAACCTGGGTTTTCTGCACTGCAGGCAGATTCTTTACCATCTGAACCACAGGAGAAGGCCAATGATAAATCAATAATAAATAACATTACACTAGGCAGGACTTGATGCTGCTGCTGCTGCTAAGTCGCTTCAGTCATGTCCGACTCTGTGCGACCCCAGAGACGGCAGCCCACCAGGCTCCCCTGTCCCTTGGGGTCTCCAGGCAAGAACACTGGAGTGGGTTGCCATTTCCTTCTCCAGTGCATGAAAGTGAAAAGTGAAAGTGAAGTCGCTCAGTCATGTCCAACTCTCAGCAACCCCATGGACTGCAGCCCACCAGGCTCCTCCGTCCATGGGATTTTCCAGGCAAGAGTGCTGGAGTGGGGTGCCATTGCCTTCTCCAAGTACATAAATTTGTGTTTTAGAACGGTTGTAGTAGTCATTTGTTCTATGTAGCGTTTAACCAAACTTCATATTTGATCCACTGCTAAATATTTGGTAAAAAGTATCTGCCTTTTGCTATTTCCCTTTCCCTGACAGCTGTGTCATGCACATGTGGTCTAAGGTTGGACAACAATTATTCCTGTTATTTTGATTTATAATGTAATAACAGAAGGACATTTTTTTTAAAAAAAGCTCAGAATATCCATGACAGGGCAACAAGAGTCAAAAATTGTGGAAAGTGGCAAGTGATGGTAGTTCTAGATAACTGAAAAACTGAAAACTGCAGACCTTCTGGTATAGCTGTGTCTAGGCATGCTGTATCTTCCCTGTGCTATGCTGTGCTTAGTCACTTCAGTCGTGACTGACTCTGCGGCCCCATGGACTGTAGCCCGCCAGGCTCCTCTCTCCTTGGGGATTCTCCAGGCAAGAATACTGGAGTGGGTTGCCAAGCTGTATCTAGGCATTCTGTATCATCCCAGGTTAGTATTTTTCTTTCTACATCTGAACTCTGCTTCTTCCTTTGTTGAACTAATTCATTGATAAGTTCTGTTTTAGTGATGATCTCTAGCCATTTCCTATTAATTCTAGGAAAAGTTATGTATTTTTAGCTAGCTACTCAGACTTCTGCAGTAAACTGTAAAGTTCTGATTTACTAGAATTACTACATACATTACTCATGAATTTACTTAGTGGTGTTAATGCTACCCATACCAAGAAGGCTTACTGGAGAGGAAAAATGTGTCCCCTGGGGGAAAAAAACATGATATTATAACCAGAAGAAGAACCAATAGAGGCTGGCTAGTAGGCAGACACAACATATATTTATTACTTTTGATAAAGAGCCTTCTAAACTACTTTTCCTTATATCCCCTTAAACGGAGCATGAGCAATTTCGGATTCTTGAGGTACAAAGCATGAGTACATGTCGGGAGAGTCAGTATAGCTACTGGTTTTAAAGTTACAATGTACATTTCATTCAGGCTCACAATCTCTGAATATCCAGAAGAAAAAAAAATATCTTCTTAAGTTTTATTGTATCATCACAATTTGAAAAAATGCTGTGTTCAGTTGGTCATTTAAAGAAACTTCTATGATAAAAGGCATGGTTAAGAAACAAACATGATACACAGGACAACTGGTATATATTTCACATTTTGAAAACAATTTCATAAAATTTATTTTAACTCAACCAGTTAAAATGCCCCCCAAACCTTCCTCATCCCAACAAAACATTCTGCTGTTCTTTAAATCTGAGTACGATAAAAAGTGATAATGAATGAATTTATGTATGTTGCATAGTGCATTAAAGTTTTCACATGTATCATCCTACTGGAATGTAAGCTACCTGGGGGCAGGGTTTGTTTGTTTTTTTAATTCTATAAACCCAGTTTCTACAGAGTAATGAAAGAAAAAACAAATGTATAATTTTAATAATATTAATTAACAAAGTAAATTTCAATTGCTGAGCTGAAAAGAAATATTTTGATATCCATTAATTATATACAGAAACTATATATATATATGTTTTATAAAGAACCATGTATATATACATATATAGGTTCACATACCCATCATAATATGTAAATATATACATATATAAATTATATATACATACAAAAATATATATATTTTATATATATACATATTTATTTCTTTGTAACCCCAACTTGTCTTTCTTCTTTATCATTCTGATTTGTGAAGGAGAAGAACTTTAAAAGTTAGAAGGCCATTAATGAAGTTTCTCAAGATATAGGAAGCTTACCAGTTATTCAAAATAAGGTAAAATAAAAACAGCAAACCTTTTAGTTAAATGGGAAACATAATGATAAATGGCTAAATTAATTCTCAAAACTACATAACTATTAATGCTTATTTCAGTCAAGTAACCACTAACTTTAGGGAGTATTTCTGTTTTCTGGATTGCTCTCAGCTCTTTTAGGGAGCCAGATTTAGAAAGCAGGAATGGCACCCCACTCCAGTGTTCTTGCCTGGAGAATCCCATGGATGGAGGAGCTTGGTAGGCTGCAGTCCATGGGGTCGCTAAGAGTCAGACACGACTCAGCGACTTCACTTTCACTTTTCACTTTGATGCATTGGAGAAGGAAATGACTACCCATTCCAGTGTTCTTGCCTGGAAAAACCCAGGGATGGGGAAGCCTGGTGGGCTGCCGTCTATGGGGTCGCACAGAGTTGGACGTGACTGAAGTGACTTAGCAGCAGCAGCAGCTATTTCATTATAAGGTAAATATACAGACCTAGAAAGCTAGTCTCATGACCTAGAAGGGCACAGGATCTAAGTCAGAGTTAGAAACAGCCTACTAGATGAAGTGTCCTCTCCACTGATTCTTAAGGAATTTCAAAGAAGAAATAATGGAGAGAAATACTTCATGCAAAGGTCAGAAAGACATTACCTTCATGCAAGTTAAGAAAGGTACAGTTTCTACTTATTTGGGGCAAATATTTTGAAAATGGCTGAAATGAATTTTCTATCAGTAGTCTAAACAATTTACATGAAATCCATCTACAGCTGTGCTTCTCAGTATAGATGATACTGTCTCCAAAAGGAATTTTGAAAATTGGTGGTGATGATGTAGCCTTGTTAGTAGCACAGGATTGTGAAATACTCCTGGCATGTGGGGTGATGGGCAGTGGGGATGGCGGGGACAGGAAAGATGGATATTCTGTAAAGTTCTGCCAGGATTGTCCTACACACACACACACACACGCCCTGCCAGGCCTTCATTTAGAAAAACAAAGTAAACCAAAGACAAATAAAAGAAACTACTTATAACTACCTTAAACTAGAACCTTATTTTATAAATAAAAAAAGGTTTTTCATAATTTTAGTATGCAGGAAATTTTCCAAGCATGCAATTAGCAGGTGAACTTACATAGCCTTTTTGTTTTGTTCAGAACATTACCAAGATGAGTGCTGCTTGTGATACTTGAGTTGCTGATATAATGTTATAATATTCCCCATTTAAATCTTGCTCCTCAGTCACTGCAGTCATGTCCTAATCTTTTGCTGCCCTGTGGACTGTAGCCCACCAGGCTCCTATGTCCATGGGATTCTCCAGGCAAGAATACTGGAGTGGTTGCCCTGCCCTCCTCCAGGATCTTCCCAACCCAGGGATCAAACCTGCGTCTCCTGCATTGCAGGCAGATTCTTTACTACTGAGTTAACCGAGGAAACCCCTTAAGGCTTGCTGCATTCATGTAATTCTATATGTAGGCAAAAGTCTCTTCTATATTAGTTTTTCCAGATAGCTGTGCTCAGAAATTTGCATACTGAGGTACATATTCATTGTAAACTACTTTCCCTTTATATCTCCTTTATATTACAGTTTGAACCTTATTTCGTTGATGTTTTTGTTTTTAATTATGTCACTATGGTATGTATTTTTAATCTAAATTTCCTAATAAGAACTTCTTTTGAAGATGCAGATGTGAATTACACACGTCTTCTCAAAAACCTGTAGATACTAAATTCTCAAGGCACTATAACTTTTTATAAATAAAAAGATGATAGCTGCACGAAGCATGAGGAAGCATGGTATATTAACTGTTGAGAGTCACTTCATCCACCTGTGCCAACTATGTCTTAGAAATGAGAGTAACTTTACAGTGGAGAAAATCTGATGAGCATTGCCTCAGTCACGTGATCAAGGTTACCACCAACAGTGAAAGGTCATATTGATGGTATATTTCCTTTATCTGGTGTGTTGAAAATGGTGCTTTACATCATATTTTTCCTCACAGAACCCATCAGTCCAATCTAATTATGAGAGAAACCCCAGGAAAATTCCAGTAGAAGGGCATCCTACACAACTTGAAAACTGCCAGGGTCATCAACAACAAGGAGTGTCTGAGAAACTGTCCCAGTCAAGAGGAGCCCAGGGAGACATGATGACTAAATGTAATGTGTCCTGAATGGGACTGTGGAACAGGAAAGGACATTACTAAGGAAATCTTAATAAAGCGAGGACTTCAGCTAATAATCATGTATCACTAAAAGTGAAAGTCACTCAGTGGTGTCCTACTTTTTTGTGACCCCATTCTCCAGGCCAGAATACTGGAGTGAGTAGCCTTTCCATTCTTCAGGGGATCTTCCCAACACAGGGATTAAACCCAGGTCTCCCACATTGCAGGTGGATTCTTTACCAGCTGAGCCACAAGAGAAGCCTAAGAATACTGGAGTGGGTAACCTATCCCTTCTCCAGCAGATCTTCCTGACCCAGGAATTGAACAGGGGTCTCCTGCATTGCAGGCAGATTCTTTACCAACTAAGCTATCAGGGAAGCCCAACTATTAGTTCACAAACTGTAAGAAGCATACTGTTGTAATGCAAGATGTTAGCCTTTTCTTGAAGTGGAAAAGGAAATGGCAACCCACTCCAGTATTCTTGCCTGGAAAACCCCATAGACAGAGAAGTCTGATGGGCTACAGTCCATGGGGTCATAAAAGAGTCAGACAGGACTTAGTGACTAAACCAACCAACCTTAAACAACCATGGCAGGAGCCTTGACAAGAAGTTACTCTGAGTCCTGTTCAGGCTCAATTGGCCCAGCCCAGCTGTGGCTGTTTTTTTTGTTTTTTGTTTGTTTGTTTGTTTGTTTTACTTTATAATATTGTATTGGTTTTGCCATACAGCAACATGAATCCGCCACAGGTGTACACGTGTTCCCAATCCTGAACCCCCCTCCCACCTCCCTCCACACTAGAGCCTGTGGCTGTTTTTAATAATACACAATTCTGGATATCTTTCCAAAGAGTGAAATACTCTCTAAAATTCTTGGAATCACCTTTGGCTTAATGGAAACATATCACTCTACACAGGTGCCTAGAACTGCTGGCTGTTGGAGTGGACTGTGAAATGCATCAAAATCGCTGCCCATTTTCTGTGTGGCCGTGTTCATCTCCTTGTCAGCCCTATCTTCCCTATGCTACTCCAGCTTTGCCATCCAAGAATATTATACACATTTATACTGAAACCTGGCGAATTATGGTGCATAATGATCTTGGAACCTGACAGAATGAACAGAGCAGGGACATCACTGAATTTCTCTTTGCTTTAACTGAGACAAATAGCTTGATTTGGTTGTTTTTGTTCTAATTAAGTCAATAAAATATAGTCAGATGAAAGTGACTGCACCACATAATACATCAGATTCCTTCCAAATCTACGACATCTATGAATCAAAAAAATTCCCACTAGTAAATTCAAAACTTGGATGACTCTATGCATATACAAACCCAAAACCATTCTAGGGAAAAAAGAGGGTTCTAAAATGGTACTTTTAATTTTTAAGTTTAGTACAAAGCCTGAAATGCAGATTTTGTCACGAAATAAGCCAGAACCATCCATGCAGAACAGGTGAATTGTATTTGTATTCTTCTAGCCTTAATCAGCGGAGAAGGCAATGGCACCCCACTCCAGTACTTTTGCCTGGAAAATCCCATGGATGGAGGAGCCTGGTGGGCTGCCGTCCATGGGATTGCAAAGTCGGACACAACTGAGCAACTTCACTTTCACTTTTCACTCTCATGCATTGGAGAAGGAAATGGCAACCCACTCCGGTGTTCTTGCCTGGAGAATCCCAGGGACAGAAGAGCCTGGTGGGCTGCCGTCTCTGGGGTCACACAGAGTCGGACACGACTGAAGCGACTTAGCAGAAGCAGCAGCAGCCTTAATCAGATAAAAACAATATTAGTGTCATATTTTTCTTTTAAACTTCAGCTACTCATCGTATATAATTGTTCTTTTCTACTCCTAGCAGTTAGATTATTTTTAGCATATTTTCTAACATAATTTTAAACATTTTCATAAGAAAAAAGTAATAAAACATTGTAAATCTCTAGATGGCAGTAAATGATTTAAAACCATGTGTCTAAGAAATGGCTACTTAATCAAAGGATTCCATTGCCATTTTCTATCTGAAGTGCTGAAGATGTCTGAAATACTTAATCAACCTGTTTAACCGCTATCTGTAATCATAAGTGTCTGTCACTTCATTGGCATTCTAGTAAATTTTTATAACATCTCTATGTCAAGCCTGCAGATCTGTGCCAAGATAATCAGTTATCAGATTGAGAAATGTGTGGTTGATGATGAATCTTAGTCAACCAACACATTTTCTCTTCTTTCTGACACCAGAAAATGGCTTCAAGCACTTCTTAAAAATCAGTAAGCAAGTAAGTTAATACATATGTAAATGTATAAATTCATAAACCTAGTTATTTCAGTGTTAACCAGAATAATTGATTATCCTCTTCTTCCTGTAAACTGAGTATATCCAGTCTGTATGATTCTCTACTTATCTGGTAGGGAAACGGAACTCCCACCTCAGGAATAGAAGATTCACCACTGAGTGTTCTGACCTGGATTTTGTCCATCTTCTAAAGTAGCCATAAAAACTCTCAGAATATCCAGGATCCTGAAAATACATTCTGGACAGGAAATATATAAACTAACACATGTTGTTAACTTAATAATTATTTCATAAAAACACAAACTGTACTGATGTGTAATAGTTCTGAAGTCTCTATTCCAAAATCAATTAGATGAACTGAAAAGTTCCTTAGGAAGGTCACTAAATTTTTCAGGCAAAAGAAAAAGAATGTTTTCTTAGGAAAGGAAACTACATTTTATGACTCTATACAGCGATTAATAAGTAATTTCACTCTACCAAAACCCTTTTGTTCATCAAATGTGTTGAAGAATCAAATGCAGGATAAACAAAATGGGTTTGTTTCTTTTTTTTTTCTGACAGTGGGCAGTTTGTTTCTTAAAATCATGACCCCAAGGAAGAAATTTTTCGACCGAAAGCAAATGGATCAGAGAGAGATAAATTGCCTAATTTCCTTCTCTGTTTATATTTGATTTACTGAGAGGAGTTCTCCATCTTTGGGAGAATATCCCTATAAGGTGACAATTAATAGTAGTGCAAAAGTTATAATTCTTAGTATAAAACCTAACATGGATAAGAATTCTTAAAGATATGGATGGGAATATTAAAAATTTAGAAATGGTGCTTGATACTCCACAAGATAAAATACTACTATGAATGGCTCTGAAATATAAGTTAGTGTTTCTTCTTGTTTCATTACATGTTTCTGTAGGGAGAAAGCATCCTTCATTTTCTATACTTGCTATATTCTTAAGAGTACAGATATCAATTGTGAATTTCTTGAATATTGCTAGAAAGTTTGTGTTAGAAAGTTCTGGATACAAACTAGATCCTAGTCTTTCACATTTGTTCACAGGAAATCTAGAGTACTCATTGGATGGTAGGGTAGTGGTACCCTGGAGAGGAATATCTTTGGGGTTAGAGAAAAGAACATGGCCTTTCTTATATTTTTAGGCCCTAACTTAATGATTTACATTTTTTTCTTCCTTTTAAAAGCATGTGTGCATGCTAAGCTGCTTCAGTCATGTCCTATTCTTTGCCACCCTATGGACTGTAGTCTGCCAGGCTCCTCTGTCCATGGGGTTCTCCAAGCAAGAACACTGGAGTGGATTGCCATGCCCTCCTCCAGGGGCTCTTTCCAATCCAGGAATTGAACCTGCATCTCTTACATCTCCTGCATTGGCAGGGGCTCTTTACCACTAGCGTCAGCTGGGAAGCCCTGCATAGATTATATATTATCTCTAAATTTTTTCTGGTTGCTTCATATAATGTTGATAGTGTAAAATACGGAAATGCATGGCAATATTATCATTTTTCTGATTTTATTTCCCTTTATAATTAAGTGCTAAAATGAATTTATAGATTAATGTCCATGTAGTACACAGAACCAAACATCTGTATAAGCACTTTAAAATACACTAATCCAGATGCCAAAAATATATTGTTGGAGATAGATGTTTAGTAATATTTGAAATATATTAAAGGTAACCAGGATTTGCTGCATTTTCTTATCAATACTAGCATATTCCATATGAAAATATGATGCTTTATCTACAGAGAAAACATTTGGAGAGAGATATCTTAGCTCAGACTTAAATCTCTTTCCTGTTTCCTCCAATCTTCGTAATCAACTGTACTGTTTTAAAACATCTTTGGTCATAATTTGTATTTTATTATCTATGACTAGGAGAAAGATGTCAAATTAACTCCTTGGACCTCATTACTTCAGGCTCAAAGCCTAAAAGTCAACTGGCCAGTGTTATTTTTCATCAGTTACCAGTTAAAGTGATAGATATATAGATTAGGGTATATTTGTTAGTTATGGATATATAAACATATCCATTCCTTATCAAATGCCATGACAATCCAGAGAATAGGCAGACATGATTTTTCTCCATACAAATTTAGGATTTCTCATAAATATACAGAATCCCTAAAGACTGGGACATCTAGGAGAATTTACAGACAATATAGCCCATCTATCATATTTTAATGGCAAGAGGAAAAATAAACCCAGAGATTGAGAAACTTACATAAGGTCATACAACTTTAATCTAAAGCTCATAATGTCAAGATTATTAATTTGCTTATTTATTCAGTAAATATTTACTGAGGCTTTATTTTCTATGAGGCAAGGAGAAGTACTCTTCCTGCTGACATGTACCATTCTCTTTAGGAAGTCTCTTAGCCAAAATTAAACAGATACATTTGTTCAAATTTATGTTTTGTTTTGTTTTTTTTTTCTTTTACTCCTATTCAGTTTGCTGGTTTGAAAACTGTAATGGTTGATTCACTTGCCAAGTTGGGAGTTATGTTAAAAAGAGTATTCTCAACCACAAATATCTAACTCCTAAGCTATTACATGTAATATTTATATCTTATATATAACATTTAGAATATATGCATATGGTGTTTCATTTTGCTACTAGTTCAAAGTTTGGAAAAAATAATTATATAGGTCAGAGGAAAATAAAAACGTTGATTAATCCAGATGTGACAGAATATTTAAAACTGTTGATATATGTATACATGGGCCACTCTTTGCCTATTACAGACCTTGCTAAGGGGTCATGGCAATTTTTCTTACTTAGCTGGTTTCCAGGTTCATAATTGTTCAAAATGTAAGATTTTGAGAAGTTCCTAAAAATCAATGTGTTAGAATTCAACCTTGAACTCCTGTCTTCAGTGGGTGAGCCCTAGCTGTATCTTCCCACTGGCCAGTCTCTGGACAGCTTCTCCATGATTTGCTTACCAAATATTGGTCCTTTGGGACAAATAAGGCACGTTCATTATTTTCACCCAGATGTTGGAGCCATTACAGTTGGTAATCTACAGAATGTTAGACAGGATACAAGTAAAAACATTCAAGCAGGGAAGCAGGAACAAAGAAAGCAGGGCTTAGACTAGTAAAAGTTATGTTTTTTCCAGTAGTCATGTAGGGATGTGAGAGCTGGAAAATAAAACAGACTGAGCACCGAAGAACTGATGATTCTGAGCTCTTGGTGCTAGAGAAGACTTTTGAGAGTCCTTTGGAGAGCAACGAGATCAAACCAGTCAATCCTAAAGAAAATCAATCCTGAATATTCATTGGAAGGACTGATGCTGAAGCTGAAGCTCCAATACTTTGGCCACCTGATGAGAACAGCCAACTCACTGGAAAAGACCCTGATGCTGGGAAAGACTGAAGGAGGAGAAGGGGACAACAGAGGATGAGATGGTTGGATGGCATCACCAACTCAATGGACATGAGTTTGGGCAAACTCCAGGAGATGGTGAAGGACAGGGAAGCCTGGCATGTGGCAGTCCATGGGGTCACAAAGAGTTGGACACAACTGAGTGACTGGACAACCATTCTTGGGAAGGAAGGGTGAATTATAGTGCCTATCTCCCTCCCAGCCTGTATGGGTAACACAGGTTCTAAGTAGGCCCACGGAATAATACTACAATTGATTAAAATTTGAAAATAACCACAGTCGGGAAGCATATAGGGGCAGTGGAGCTCTTATAAGTCCTTCTGGGAAAACTATCAGCTCATGGGAATTGCCTTTATTACCGTCATCTCTATGCTAAGTAATTCAGTATTTAATTGGTAAACCACCTCTTTAGCCTCTACATGCTTTCTTTGTAATTACTTTTGAAAAATGTAAATTGTTTTGCATCCTCTAAATCTTTGAGTGACTGGGAAGGTCAGCACTTTTTGAGAGACTATATCCCATGTTCTGAAATGTTCTCCATGATGGCCTTTTGTAGAGGGGCATTTAGATATTGGGAATTCACTGCCCAGGGAATTACTACATCCATTCTCCCAATTAAAGGTGTAGGAAAGTCCAATGTGAACCCGCATGGTAAGCAGCAAATTTTATTATAACAGTTTTATTGTAGAGTAAAAGAAAGGTCAGTGAAGAAAATATAAACTAATTTTATTCATTAAATACTTTTTAAAACACGCCTTGCTTTTACTTTAATAGTGTTATGATCTGTAATTTCTAAAACAGGAGTTAATTGTACTTTGAATATTATTTCTTTAGACACTATATTTAGTTGTTCCTATCTACTTGTTAAAGAATGGTTTTCAAAAAATACATATATAAAATCATGACAGTCCTACAGGTATAAAATGAATGTGTTAAAGATCTTAGTTACTACCTTATTAGAAAGGAGGCTAAGCAGATATGAAAACCCTATTAAGGAAAATGAAAAAACATAACCATTTATAAATCAGGATACTGAACATTCATGCAAGGATGAGCATAAAAAAGGGCAGATTGGAAAGGACCAAACAGAAGCAGAAGAGATGAAGAAGAGGTGGCAAGAAGACACAGAAGAGCCATACAAAAAACATCTGAATGACTCAGGTAACCAGGATGGTGTGGTCACTCACCTAGAGCCAGACATCCTGGGGTGTGAAGTCATACTGAGGAAGCATTACTACAAACAAAGCTAATGGAGGTGATAGAATTCCAGTTGAGCTATTTCATATCCTAAAAGATGATGCTATGAAAGTGCTGTACTCAATATGTCGGCAAATTTGGGAAACTCAGCAGTGGCCACATAACTGGAAAAGGTCAATTTTTATTACAATCCCAAAAAAGGCAATGCCAAAGCTTGTTCAAACTACTGCACAATTGCACTCATTTCTCATGATAGCAAGGTTATGCTCAAAATCCTTCAAGCTAGACTTCAACAGTACATGAACCAAGAACTTCCAGATGTACAAGCTGGATTTAGAAAAGAATCAGAGATCATTGCCAACATTTGTTCGAACATAGAGAAAGCAACAGAGTTCCAGAAAAACATCTATTTCTGTTTCATTGACTACAGTAAAGCCTTTGATTGTGTGGATCACAACAAACTGTGGAAAATTCTTAAAGAGATGGGATTACCAAACCCAGTTTACCTGCCTCCTGAGAAACCTGTATGCAGGTAAAGAAGCAACAGTTAGAACTGGGCATAGAACAACAGACTGGTTCAAAATTGGGAAAGGACTATGACGAGGCTGCATATTGGCATACTATTTAACTTATATAGAGAGTACATCATGTGGGATGTGAAATGCCAGGCTGGATGAATCACAAACTGGAATCAAGATTGCTGGGGAAAATACCAACAGCCTCAGATATGCAGATGATACCACTCTAATGGCAGAGGCTGAAGAAGAACTCCCCCATGGCTCAGATGGTGAACAGTCTTCCTGCAATGTGGGAGACCCGGGTTCAATCCCTAGGTCAGGAAATCCCCTGGAGAAGGGAAATGGCAACCCACTTCATATTCTTGCTTGGAAAATGACAGGGACGAGGAGCCTGGCAGGCTACAGTCCATAGGGTCGCTAAGAGTCAGACACGACTGAGCCACTAGCGCTGCACTGCACTGAAGAAAGACTAAAGAGCCTCCTGATGAAGGCAAAAGAGAAAACCCAGAAAATGAAGATCATGGCATCTGGTCCCATCGCTTCATGGCAAATAGTAGGGAAAAAAGTAGAAACAGTGACAGACTTTATTTTCTTGGGTTCCAAAATCACTGTAGACAGTGACTTCAGCCATGAAATTAAAAGATGCTTGCCCTTTGGAAGAAAGCTATGACCGACTTAGCATATTAAAAAGCAAAGACATCACTTTGCCGAAAAAGTTCTGTAGAGTCAGAGCTAGTTTTTCCAGTAGTCATGTATGGATGTGAGCTTTGAACCATAAAGAAGGCTGAGTGCTGAAGAACTGATGCTTTCAAATTGTGGTGCTAGAGAAGTCTCTTGAGAGTCCCGTGGACTGCAAAGAGATCACCACAGTCAATACAAAAGGAAATAAACCTTGAACATTCATTGAGAGTATTGATGTTAAAGCTGAAACTCCAATATGTTGGCTACCTGATGCAAAGAGATGACTCATTGGAAAAGACCCTGATACTGGGAAGATAGAAGGCAAAAGGAGAAGAGGACAGCAGAGGATAAGTTGGTTAGATAGTATCACCGACTCAATGGACATAAATTTGAGCAAACTCTGGGAGAGAGAGAAGGACAGGGAAGCCTGGGGTGCTGCAGTCTATGGGGTCTCAGAGAGTCGGACACGACTTAGCAACTGAACAACAACATCAATACTGAAATCAATTTAGGAATGGATATAAAGCTGATTTGTTCCACAGTAAGGTAGACAAGTCAACTAAAACTCCACAGGACAGAATTTATTTATATATGTGTGTACAGGAATTATTTTTGCAATGGTATCAGTTATCTACATCTTAGAAAGATGTGAAAGAGCGCATAGCCAGTGAAAGGCGTGGAGTCCGCATAGAATAAAAATCAGATAATCCCAAATGATATGTTCTAAATAATTTAAGCAAGTTGGTTTTCTCTAAGCTGCGAGCAGGTACCATTTTGAAACCAAATTTATGGATTTATTACTTTATTCTATTCCATTTGTTAAGGATCTTTCTGATACAAGGGTGTTTTTAAACCTATTGATTAAAAAGATTCACCTCTAAAAATAATTGTATGGAAAATTCCAGCAACAGATGCAGTGCTGAAAAATTTTAGAAAGATGAAAAGGAGGAGGAGAGAGATAATGAGAGGAAGAAGAAGACAAAGAGGAGGAGGATGAGATGCAGGAGGAAGAGAAAAGAAGGAAGGAATGAGCAGAGGAGAATAGAAATCCAATGACAGCACTGCAGAAAATACATTGTTTGTCAAAGATGCTTACTCATCTCTTAAAAGTAAGACCAAATGTGAGTTTTACACCATGGCAATGTTGTATCAGTGACCAACACATGGAATTCTATGTGTCTCAAATTCCTCTGAGAAGAGACTTCCTGTATCTTCATCACTTCTTATAAAAAGTTCTCAGAAACTTAGACTCTACAGTGGCAAAGATCCTGAAAAATCTAGCCCATTCCCGTAAAAAAAAATGTAGGATCTTCCTCAGTAGCCTCCAAAAACAGCCACTTGCATCATATGAAATCATTCAATGAGAGGACTTTGCTACATCCTAAGAAAGGTTATCCTGTTCTTGCTAAACTCTATTAGAGTCTCCATCTAATACAAGTGAAAACAGACCTCATAGATTCCAACAGGAAATGCACTGATGGATCAAACCCTTATCTGTGAAGAGGAAAAGCATGTCTCTTTACCCTCTGTCTCTATCTCCCTGTTCTGTTCTCTATGCTCACTCTCTCCACTGAGAATTTAAGTTCCTGGTGTAATTGGTTTCCATTCCCATGAGCAGTTTTGTCTTAAGAATAGACTTCTGTTGGATTTAAAGCTAACTTGGGAAGACATGGGCAAGGCAGAAATGCTTGGGCAGGGTGTAAAGATCATATTAATGCCCTGATCTCATAACACTTAGGTGTCTGTAAACCAATAAAAACACAATGGAAACTGCAACTACCAATGAAAGTGAAACTGTTGGTCACTCAGTTATATCTGACTCTTTCCAACCCCATGGACTATATCCCGCCAGGCTCCTCTGTTCGTGGGATTTCCCAGGCATGAATACTGGAGTGAATTGCTGTTTTCTTCTCTAGGGGATCTTTCTGACCCAGGTCTCCCACATTGCAGGCAGATTATTCACCATTTAAGCCACCAGGGAACAAGTGCCAATATACCATTTTAATTTTTCTTCCTGATTTTGTACTTTCATTTGGAAATCTCTGCTAACACATATTCTCCAATCATTCTCCCATCTCCAGAACGACAAGTGTGAAAATTCCCTTGAGGCTACCAATATTTCTAGGTTATCTTGGCATATATTATATGATATATGGAAATTCTGTGTTTATAAATTATCTAAACATTTTTGGGCAACTAGTCCTTCCTGGTTGGAGAAGGAAATGGCAACCCATTCCAGTGTTCTTGCCTGGAGAATCCCAGAGACGTGGGAGCCTGGTGGGCTGCTGTCTATGGGGTCGCACAGAGTCAGACACGACTGAAGCAACTTAGCAGCAGCAGCAGCAGTCCTTCCTGTTATCAATCAGGAAATCTACATGCCACATTGGGAAGCACCTGGTGTGGGTCCAGGTCTGCAATGCAAGCAGAAATAGAGGGAAAAAAGCTCTGAGAAAGACTATATTAATATTACCATGTCAATTGCAGTGCTTCCATGATTTAAAATATTTGGATATTTTAAATGACATTGACACTTAACATTTCCTACTGAAGAGTTTTACCCTGATTCTTGTTTAGGAAACAGTTTATGTGGTGGAATAAATGTGATAAAATTTGGGGTTTTGCTTAACTCCTCCTTACTTAATGACTTGGTCAGTTTTCTTAACCTTGTTGTTCATCAACATCCTTGGATAGAAACAGGTGATGACATTAACAAATCCCACTCAGGGTTATTGACAGGAACAAATGTGATTATATTTCTAAATGAATGTTACAAAATATTTTTACTATATATATGTAGGAAATTCTTTTAAATTAAAGATAGGAAAAATCCTTTCTCCTGTGACATGCTGTGCTTAGTCTCTCCGTCATGTTTGACTCTTCACGACCCCACAGACCAGAGCCTTCCAGGCTCCTCTGGCTGTGGGATTCTCCAGGCAAGAACACTGGAGTGGGTTGCCATGTTCTCCTCCAGGGGATCTTCCCATCCCAGGGATCAAACCCAGGTCTCCCGCATTGCAGGTGGATTCTTTACCGTCTGAGCCACCAGGCAAGCCATTGTCCTGTTACACTGGTTTGCTCTTTTGCTTAAAGAAATGTATTCCTCAATAAGTTCTCTGACCATTTTTTTGAGAGTTTAAAATATGATCTTTCTCTAATCAGTAAAGGCATCATACTTTCTTCATTTGGGGTCCTAAGACTGAAAAAGATGGTGTTCTCAGGATATAGGCCACGGTGCTCATGTCAGATCCTAGGCTAAACCCGTCTTGGTCTTGAGAGTTTCTTTTTCCACTCATTCAGAGAATTTCCATTCTAGTGGGTGCTGCCAAGATGTATTCCCACCAAAAGCCCACAGGGGTTCTTTTTCCCCCAGACTATCTTCCACATTTATTGCTTGTAGACTTGTCACATTCCCCATTTTGAGTGTTACAATTTGATTTCCCATTGTCCTTTTGATTGGCATTCCTGCAGCAATTAGGAATGCAGAGCATCTTGCTTGGTGGCAGAGGTTTGGGTAGGTCTGTTTTTTCTAATTCCCGCATAAAAGGTGTGAGGACAATTTACCTTCAGCAGTTGGCTTCCTGATGAACATAGGATGTTTTTGGAATTTATTTCTCAGGTGCCGGTCACAGGACATTTCCTGAGGGCAGCTGGCATTTAAGGAACCCCGGGCCTTGTGAATTGAGGTGCCTGTGAGCAAGGACGGTCATGTTGTTGTTACAGACGATGTCCACAAGGCGGCAGCACTTTTCATGCCCACCTTTGCTTCCCGGCGGGCAGTCTTAGGGCAAGTTCGCTTCCTGGGCTGGGAAACAAGAGTGGAACGTGCCTGAGCAAACAGGAGAGGGCTTGAGTCTCACTACTGTTTTCCCCAAAGCATCTCACAAACAGCCCATCTAGACTAATCCCTTCAGGGTGCACAGTACACCGCTGAGGGTGCTAAGGTGCTAGGAGGCTGCACTCTCAGGAAGGAGGCTTGTATTAGGATCTCCAACACCAGGAGAGCTCTAGGCTAGCTGACATTTGCCTTGAAATTCCTCGGGGCCTTGATGCATCAAGGGACTCTTGTCCTAGCCAGACATAGCACACGGTAGACTTTTTAAAAGTGTTCAGTGAAGAACACCCTGCCGGGCTGTGTGGACCCCACCCCAGGTCAGCAGTGGGACCCAAGCCTGCTCAGCCTCCAGGGATGGGATAGCATCCTAAGTCACAGAGCTGGACTTCATACAGTAGGCACTGCTTTCCTCCCCTTTTATTTAACATCTTACCAACACTCCCTGCAGCATAGTCCATTTGCCAGACTATGATTATTGTCACCAAACAGCTGTTTGATTCAGGTATTAAGTCATCTAGGGTAGGGGTGTCTCCACGGATTTGGAGGACTGATTGCCTTAGAAGGTCGAGCAGAGTGGTGAGCATCAGGTCCTCATGCCTTTTTGACATCAGATACACCTTTGTGTGAATAGAAAGCAGGAAGTTACGAGATAATGTTTGTGGATTATCTCTTAGAGCTACAGATTTCTGTGTCTATGTGGATGGAAGGAAGGAAAGAGGAGGATAATCCACGTGGATGATTTATTACAGGTACAGATGTTGTTGCTTTAGGTACTTACCCCCTAATCTGTTCCAGGCCCTTCACTTATTTATTTCTAAAACTTTTTGTTTTACTTTCAATTCTCCATGTCACTTTCTTAGGATGTCAATTTATTGCCTTGTATGTCTGTCTCATTTGAGCTAGATGAGACCTCTCATACCAGCCTGTTCCTCTGCCTGACTGACTTCCTTCTGCCTTGGATCCTTCAAGGTCCATGCCTGTGTTTCCCAGTGTTACAATTGCCTAATTTCAGTGTCTGTTTTTTATGCTTGAGAAATAGTCGACCGGATATATGTACCACATCTTGTTTAAGCTTTAATCTCTTGTTGGGGATTTTGCTCACTACGTTTCTTGGCTACAGGAAGGAAGTAGTGCTGGGTGTTTGTTGGGGTTCATGTGCCTTTTGATCGATGGTGTTCTCAGGATATAGACCAAGGTATGGGAATGTCAGCTCCTAGGCTTAGCCATACTTGACAGTTTTTTCCCCAGATGTTCGGAGACTGTCCATTCCAGTGTCTGCTGCCAGTGTGCATTCCCAGAGACAGGTTAGGGGATTCTTTTTCTTACAGGATCTTCTCGCATTTATGTAGACCTGTGATGTTGGCCATTGTGAGTGCGGGGATTTGATTTCCCATGGTCCTTTTCATTGGCATTCCTAAAGCAGTTCAGAGAAGGAAATGGCACCCCACTCCAGTACTCTTGCCTGGAAAATCGCATGGATGGAGGAGCCTGGTAGGCTACAGTCCATGGGGTCACTAAGAGTCAGGCATGACTGAGCGACTTCACTTTCACTTTTCACTTTCATGCATTGGAGGAGGAAATGGCAACCCACTCCAGTGTTCTTGCCTGGAGAGAGACAGGGGAGCCTAGTGGGCTGCCGTCTATGGGGTTGCACAGAGTCGGACATGACTGAAGCGACTTAGCAGCAGCAGCAGAGCATCTTGTTTGGTGGGGGAGATGTGGGTGGGTCTCTTTTTTTTCCCCGCCTCCTTAAATGGGGTGATGTGGAGACCAGCTCGACAAGCAGGGTTTCTGAAATCACAATACGGCAAGAGAATGAGAAATGAGACTCAAGAATTCAGAGAAAAGTGAGGATCAGAGGACCAACACCTCTCCAATGTGAAGGTGCTGAAACTGAATCTAAGCCATCTTTATTATACTTTCGGTCGTGAATGAAAGAATATGCGGGGAGTTAAACTATAACTCATGTGGCCTTCAGGGCCAAAGAACAAATGATCATTAACCACTGAGTAATTAGGAAACAGTAATCAATAACAAATCAGTAACTAATATTCTTATCTATAGATTTTCCACCAGATACGTAAAACATATGACTCTGAGATGCTAGTTGAGAAACAGTCTGGGGTCGGTTTTCCGACCCCAGGAGCATATCTTGTTTTCAAGATTATGAATTGTTCCCTCTGGACTTGTTCCAAGAATCTCATGCCTTACAGCATCCAGTTTATCAATAATTATTAATTTCTTTTGCAGCCCTTGCCGGGGCCTGCTTTTCTTTTACTCTTCCTGTCTCCTACAGGGTGAAGGCAATTTTCCTTTGCCAGTTGGCTTCCTGGACATCGCTGTGCTTGAAATTTGTTCCTCAGGTGCCGGCCACAGGACATTTCCTGAGGGTAGCTGTCATTTAAGGAACCCTGGGCCTTGTGAATTGAGGTGCCTGGGAGCAACGGTGATCATGTTGTTGTTACAGACAATGTCCACAAGGCGGCAGCACTTTTCCACGTCCTCCTTTGCTTCCTGGGGGCAAGTAGATTCTTAGGGCAAGTTGGCTTCCTGGGCTGTTAAATAGATTGGAATGTCCCTGAGCAAACAGGAGAGGGCTTGCGTCTCACTACTCTTCCCCCAAAGCATCTCTCAAACAGCCGTCCAGACTAATCCCTTCAGGGTCCACAGCTGAGGGTGCTTAGGTGCTAGGAGGCTGCACTCTCAGGAAGGAGGTTTGAACAGGGATCCTTAGCACCAGGAGAGGTTGAAATTAAGCTTAATTTTGCCTTGCAATTCCTTGGGGCCTTGATGACGTGCCGGACTCTTGTCCCAGCCACACGCTGAACACGGTAGACTTTAAAACAATGTTCAGAGTAGGGCACCTTGCCAGGCTGTGTGGACCCCACCCCAATTCAGCAGTGGGACCAAAGCCTCCTCAGCCTCCAGGATGGGATAGCTCCCAAGTCAGGGAGGTTGGACATAATACAGTAGGCACTGCTTGCCTTCCCTTTTGTTTAACATCTTGCCAACACTCCCTGCAGTGTAGTCCACTTGCCAGACTGTGGTTCTTTTCACTGAACAGCTGCCTGATTCTGCTATTAAGTCCTCTGTGGGTATCTCTATGGTCTGGGTGACCTTTTTCCTTAATAGGTTAAGCTGAGTGGTAAGCATCAGGTCCTTGTTCCTTTTCTACTTCAGATACAGTCTTCTGTGAATAGAAAGCAGGAAGATAGGAGATAATTTTTTTGTGGATTATCTCTCAGAGCTACAGATTTCTGTGACTATGTGGATGGAGGAAAGGAAGGAGGAGGATAATCCATGTGGATGATTTTTTACAGGTACAAGTGTATCGCTTTAGGTATTTACACCTAATTCATTCCAGGCCCTTCACTTTAATTGCTTATTTATTTCTGAAACTTTTTTTTTGACTTTGAATTCTCCATGTCTCTTTCTTAGGATGTCAATTTGTTGACTTGTATGTCTGTTCCCATTCAGCCTAGATGAGACCTGATATACCAGGATCTTCCTGTCTGACTGACTTCCCTTTGCCTGTGATCCTTTAAGGCCCATCCCTGTGTCTGCCACTGTTATAATTCCCTAATGGGAGTGTCTGTTGTTTATGAGTGAGAAATAGTTTACCAGATATATGTACCGCATCTCGTTTAAGCTTTAATTTCTCACTGGGGATTTTTCTGGCTGCGTTCTCAGCTACTGGAAGGAAGCAGTGCTGGAGGTTTGTCAGGGTGCGTGTGCCTTTTGATTGATGGTGTTCTCATGATATATGCCAAAGGAATGTCAGCTACTAGGCATTCTGGACTTGATAGTTTTTTCAGGCATTCAGAGGTTGTCTATTCTACTGGCTGCTGCCAATGTCTATTCCCACCAATAGCCTAGTAGGGTTTTTTTTTTTCCCTCCAGACTCTCTTCCATGTTTATTAACTGTAGACTTGTGCCACTGGCCACTGTGAGTGTTGTAATTTGATTTCCAGTTGTCATTTTGATTGACATTCCTGTAGCAATTAGGGATGCTGTGCATCTTGTTTGGTGGGAGAGATTTGAGTGTGATTATTCCTTTTTTTTTTTTTTTTTCTAACGGCTGTGATGACAGTTTACCTTTGGCTGTTCGCTTCCTGAATGTCAGCTGTTTCTGGAATTTATCTCCGGTGCTGGCCATAGGACATTTCCTGAGGGCAGCTGTCAGTAACAGAACCCCAGATCTTGAGGTTCCTAGGGCCAATATACAGGAAAAAGTGGAAACAGTGACAGACTTTACTTTCTTGGGCTCCAAAATCACTGTGGACAGTGAGTACAGCTTTGAATCATTTTAAAGACAAATTTAAAGACATTTGCTCCTTAGCAAGTAAGTAATGACAAACATAGACAGCATATTAAAAATCAGAGAAATCACTTTGCTGACAAAGATACAAAGAGCAGACTCATTGGAAAAGACTCTTGATGCTGGGGAATATTGAGGGGAATTGGAGAAGAGACACAGCAGTGGATGAGTCGGTTGGATGGCATCACTGACTCAATGGACATAAGTTTGACAAACTCGGGGAGATAGTAAAGTACAGGGAAGCCTAGCGTGCTGCGATTCATAGGATCGCAGAGTCAGATATGGCTTCACTACCGGACAACAACAACAGGTCCTCTGTCAATTTGTTAATCAGGTTATTCATTTGACACTGAGTTGTATGAGCTGTTTTATGTACTTTGGATATTAAACCCTTATTGGTCATATTATTAGCAAATATTTTCTCCCTTTCAGCAGTTGGTTGTTTTAGTTTGTCTTGTTATTCTTTGCTGTGCAAAAGCTTTTTGTTTAATTAGGTTCCATATGTTTATTTTTTACTTTTGTTTCTCTTAGGAGACAAATACAAAACATATTGTTATGATTTATGTCAAATGTTCTGCCTATGTTTTTATTTAGGAATTTTGTGGTTTCTAAGTGAGAGATTTAAGGGCCTAGATCTGATAGATAGAGTGCCTGATGAACTATGGAATGAGGTTCGTGACACTGTACAGGAGACAGGGATCAAGACCATCCCCATGGAAAAGAAATGCAAAAAAGCAAAATGGCTGTCTGGGGAGGCCTTACTAATTGCTGTGAAAAGAAGAGAAGCAAAAAGCAAAGGAGAAAAGGAAAGATATAAGCATCTGAATGCAGAGTTCCAAAGAATAGCAAGAAGAGATAAGAAAGCCTTCTTCAGTGATCAATGCAAAGAAATAGAGGAAAACAACAGAATGGGAAAGACTAGAGATCTCTTCAAGAAAATTAGAGATACTAAGGGAACATTTTCTGAAAAGATGGGCTCAATAAAGGACAGAAATGGTATGGATCTAACAGAAGAAGAAGATATTAAGAAGAGGTGGCAAGAATACACAGAAGAACTGTACAAAAATAATCTTCACGATTTGGATAATCACGATGGTGTGATCACTCATCTAGAGCCAGACATCCTGGAATGTGAAGTCAAGTGGGCCTTAGAAAGCATCACTACGAACAAAGCTAGTGGAGGTGATGGAATACCAGTGGAGCTATTTCAAATCCTGAAAGATGATGCTGTGAAAGTGCTGTACTCAATATGCCAGCAAATTTGGAAAACTCAGCAGTGGCCACAGGACTGGAAAAGGTCAGTTTGCATTCCAATCCCAAAGAAAGGCAATGCCAAAGAATGCTCAAACTACTGCACAATTGCACTCATCTCACATGCTAGTAAAGTAATGCTCAAAATTCTCCAAGCCAGGCTTCATCAATACATGAACCATGAACTTCCTGATGTTCATCCTGGTTTTAGAAAAGGCAGAGGAACCAGAGATCAAATTGACAACATCCGCTGGATCATCAAAAAAGCAAGAAAGTTCCAGAAAAACATCTATTTCTGCTTTATTGACTACGCCAAAGCCTTTGACTGTGTGGATCATAATCGACTGCGGAAGATTCTGAGAGCGATGGGAATACCAGACCACCTGACCTGCCTCTTGAGAAACCTGTATGCAGGTCAGGAAGCAACAGTTAGAACTGGACATGGAACAACAGACTGGTTCCAAACAGGAAAAGGAGTACGTCAAGGCTGTATATGGTCAACCTGCTTATTGAACTTATATGCAGAGTACATCATGAGAAATGCTGGACTGGAAGAAACACAAGCTGGAATCAAGATTGCTGGGAGAAATATCAATCACCTCAGATATGCAGATGTCACCACCCTTATGGCAGAAGGTGAAGAGGAACTAAACAGCCTCTTGATGAAAGTGAAAGAGGAGAGTGAAAAAGTTGGCTTAAAGCTCAACATTCAGAAAACGAAGATCATGGCATCTGGTCCCATCACTTCATGGGAAATAGATGGGGAAAGAGTGGAAACAATGGAAACAGTGACAGACCTTATTTCTGGGGGCTCCAAAATCACTGCAGATGGTGACTGCAGCCATGAAATTAAAAGACGCTTACTCCTTGGAAGAAAAGTTATGACCAACCTAGATAGCATATTGAAAAGCAGAGACATTGCCATCTTTCTAAATTCCGTATATATGTGTTAGTATACTGTATTGGTGTTTTTCTTTCTGGCTGGCTTCACTCTGGATAATCGGCTCCAGTATGCAAGACAGGAAAAAAGACACAGCTGTGTATAACGGACTTTTGGACTCAGAGGGAGAGGGAGAGGGTGGGATGATTTGGGAGAATGGCATTCTATCATGTATACTATCATGTAAGAATTGAATCGCCAGTCTATGTCTGACGCAGGATACAGCATGCTTGGGGCTGGTGCATGGGGATGACCCACAGAGATGTTATGGGAAGGGAGGTGGGAGGGGGGTTCATGTTTGGGAACACATGTAAGAATTAAAGATTTTAAAATTAAAAAAATAAAAAAAGAAAAAAAAGAAAAGCAGAGACATTACTTTGCCACTTAAGGTCCGTCTAGTCAAAGCTACGGTTTTTCCAGTAGTCATGTATGGATGTGAGAGTTGGACTGTGAAGAAGGCTGAGCGCCGAAGAATTGATGCTGTTGAACTGTGGTGTTGGAGAAGACTCTTGAGAGTCCCTTGGACTGCAGGGAGATCCAACCAGTCCATTCTGAAGGAGATCAGCCCTGGGATTTCTTTGGAAGGACTGATGCTAAAGGTGAAACTCCAGTACTTTGGCCACCTCATGCGAAGAGCTGACTCATTGGAAAAGACTCTGATGCTGGGAGGGATTGAGGGCAGGAGGAGAAGGGGACGACAGAGGATGAGATGGCTGGATGGCATCACTGACTCGATGGACGTGAATCTGAGTGAACTGCGGGAGATGGTGATGGACAGGGAGGCCTGTCGTGCTGCGATTCATGGGGTCGCAAAGAGTCGGACGTGACTGGACTGAACTGAATCTCAAGTGTAGGTCTATAATCCATTTTGATTTTATTTTTGTACTTGCTGTTATAGAATATTCGAATTCCATTCTTTTACATGTCTGTCTCAAGTTACTGAAGTCTTTCCTCAGTGTATGTTCTTGCCTCCTTTGTAGATCATGAGTGCATGGGTTTCTTTCTGGAATCTGTCCTGTTCCATTGATCTGTGCATCCTTTTTTGGCCAGCATTGTATGTTTCAATCAGCTTTGTAGTACTGTCTGAAGTCAGCGAATGGGATACCTCCAGATTTAAAGTTGTTGTGGGTATTCAAGGTCTCTTGTTTTTCCATAAAATTATTTGTTCCATTCAGTGAAAACTTCCATTGATATTTCATAGGGCTTGCATTGAATTTCAGGTTACACTGGGGAGTATGGCCAGCTTAACAATATTGATTAACCCAGTCCAAGAACACGGTCTATGTTTCTATACAGTTGTGGTATTTTCAATTTCTTTCACCAGTGTCTTCACAGTTTTCTCAGTACCGGTGTTAAACCACCTTAGATAAGCTTATTCCTAGTTTTGTTTTGTTTTTTAATGTGATTGTAAATGGAATTGTTTCCTTAATTTCTCTGATAGCTTGTTAGAGAAATGCAACAGATTTCTGTATATTAATTCTGTATCCTGCAAACTTACCAATTCATTGAGCTCTAGTAGTTGTCTAGTGGCACATTTGGGATTTTCTGTGTGGAGGATCATGTCACCTGGAAACAGTGACAGTTTAATTTCCAATTTAGATTCCTTTTATTGCTTTCTCTTTGATTGCTGTCACTAGGACTTTTAAAACTCTTTTGATTACTGTCACTGGAAATAAAAGTGGAAAATGTGTACATTGTTTCTGATCTTCGAAGAAATGTTTTATCTTTTCACTGGTGAGTCTGATGTTAGCTGTGCACTTATGTACATGGTCTTTATGCTGAGGTACATTTCCTCTATACCCACTTTCAGGTTTTATCATAAATGGCTGTTGACCTTTGTCAAAAGCTTTCTCTACATATTCTGAGATGGTAATACCATTTTTATTTGATTTGTTACTGTGTTGTATCACATTGATAGGTGGATGCTGAGCCATCCTTCATCCCTAGGATAAAACTCACTTGATCATGATGTGTGGTCCTTTTAATGAGTTCCTGGATTTCCTTGGTAATTCACTGAGGAGTTTGCATCTATGTTCATCAGTGTTACAGGCCTGCAACTTTCTTGTTTCTGTGATTTGTCTGGTTTGGCCACAGGGTGATGCTGGCCTCAGAATGAGTTCAGAAGTGTTCCTTCCTCTGCAGTTTTTGCGGAATGGTTTCAGTAGGGTCAGTATTAACTCTTCTCTAAATGTCCAGTAGAATTCACCTGTGAAGCCATATGGTCCTGGACTTCTGTTTGTTGGGAGTTTTAAATTACTGGTTAAATTTCAGTACCGGTAATTGGTCTGTTGGTGTTTTCTATTTCTTCTTGTTTAGTCTAGAGAGATCATACATTTTGGAGATTTGTCCATTTCTTCTAGCTTGTCTATTTGACTGATATATAGTTACTCATGTTTTAATGCTATCACTTTTACTCATGCTTTTGCCGTAACTTTATGCAAATAGATGGGGAACAATGGAAACAGTGAGAGACTTTATTTTGGGGGCTCCAAAATCACCGTGACTCCACTTTCACTTTTCACCTTCATGCATTGGAGAAGGAAATGGCAACCCACTCCAGTGTTCTTGCCTGGAGAATCCCAGGGATGGGGGAACCTGGTGGGCTGCTGTCTATGGGGTCACACAGAGTCGGACACGACTGAAGTGACTTAGCAGTAAAATCACCTCAGATGGTGACTGCAGCCATGAAATTAAAAGACGGTTGTTCCTTGGAAGAAAAGCTATGACTAACCTAGACTGCATATTAAAAAGCAGAGACTCAGCTATTAAAAAGAATGCATTTGGATCAGTTCTAAGGAGGTGGATGTAACTGAAGCCTATTATATAGAGTGAAGTAAGTCAGAAAAAAAAAAACCACCAATATATATTAATGCATATATATGGGTTTTATAAAGATGGTAATGATGACCCTATATGTGAGACAGCAAAAGAGACACAGATGTAAAAAACAGACTTTTGGACTTTGTGGGAGAAGACAATGGTGGGGTCCTTTGAGAGAATAGCATTGAAACATGTATATTCAGTTCAGTTCACTCAGTTGTGTCTGACTCTTTGCGACCCCATTAACTGCAGCACGCCAGGCCTCCCTGTCCATCACCAACTCCCAGAGTTCACCCAAAACACATCCATAGAGTCAGTGATGCCATCCAGCCATCTCATCCTCTGTTGTCCCCTTCTCCTCCTGCCCCCAATCCCTCCCAGCATCAGAGTCTTTTCCAGTGAGTCAACTTTTCACATGAGCTGGCCAAAGTATTGGAGTTTCAGCTTTAGCATCAGTCCTTCCAAAGAACATCCAAGACTGATCTCCTTTAGAATGGACTGGTTGGATCTCCTTGCAGTCCAAGGGACTCTCAAGAGTCTTCTCCAACACCACAGTTCAAAAGCATTGATTCTTTGGTACTCAGTGCTTTCTTCACAGTCCAACTCTCACATCCATACATGACTACTGGAAAAACCATAGCCTTAACTAGACGGACCTTTGTTGGCAAAGTAATGTCTCTGCTTTTGAATATGCTATCTAGGTTGCTCATAACCTTCCTTCCAAGGAGTAAGCGTCTTTTAATTTCATGGCTGCAGTCACCATCTGCAGTGATTTTGGAGCCCCCAAAAATAAAGTCTGTCACTGTTTCCATTGTTTCCCATCTATTTCCCATGAAGTGATGGGACCAGATGCCATGATCTTCGTTTTCTTAATGTTGAGCTCTGAGCCACCTATCTCAGTCTCCTCTTTCATTATCATCAAGAGGCTTTTTGGTTCCTCTTCACTTTCTGCCATAAGGGTGGTGTCATCTGCATATCTGAGGTTATTGATATTTCTCCCGGAAATCTTGATTCCAGCTTGTGCATCTTCCAGCCCATGGTGCACTTTCTCATGATGCACTCTGCATATAAGTTCAATAATCAGGGTGACCATATACAGCCTTGACGTACTCCTTTTCCTGTTTGGAACCAGTCTGTAGTTCCATGTCCAGTTCTAACTGTTGCTTCCTGACCTGCATACAGATTTCTCAAGAGGCAGGTCAGGTGGTCTGGTATTCCCATCTCTTTCAGAATTTTCCACAGTTTATTGTGATCCACACAGTCAAAGGCTTTGGCATAGTCAATAAAGCAGAAATAGATGTTTTTCTGGAACTCTCTTCCTTTTTCCATGATCCAACAGATGTTGGCAATTTGATCTCTGGTTCCTCTGCCTTTTCTAAAACCAGGATGAACATCAGGAAGTTCACAGTTCATGTATTGCTGAAGTCTGGCTTGGAGAATTTTGAGCATTACTTTACTAGCATGTGAGATGAGTGCAATTGTGCAGTAGTTTGAGCATTCTCTGGCATTGGCTTTGTTTGGAATTGAAATGAAAACTGACCTTTTCCAGTCCTGTGGCCACTGCTGAGTTTTCCAAATTTGCTGGCATATTGAGTGCAGCACTTCCACAGCATCATCTTTCAGGATTTGAAATAGCTCCACTGGAATTCCATCACCTCCACTAGCTTTGTTCGTAGTGATGCTTTCTAAGGCCCACTTGACTTCACATTCCAGGATGTCTGGCTCTATGAGTGATAACACCATCGTCATTATCTTAGTTGTGAAGATCTTTTTTTTGTACAGTTCTGTGTATTCTTGCCACTTCTTCTTAATATCTTCTGCTTCTGTTACCATATGTGAAATAGATTGCCAGTCCAGGTTTGATGCATGAAACAGGGTGCTCAGGGCTGGTGCACTGGGATGACCATGAGGGATGGGATGGGGAGGGACGTGTGGGAGACGGGTTTGGGATGGGGGACACATGTACACCCACAGCTGATTCATGTCAATGTATGGCAAAAACCACTGCAATATTGTAAAGTAATTAGCCTCCAATTAAAGTTAATTAATTAAAAAAAAAAGCAGAGACATTACTTTACTGACAAAGATCTAGTCAAAGCTACAGTTTTTCCAGTAGTCATGTATGGATGTGAGAGGTGGACAGTAAAGAAATTTGAGCACCGAAGAATTGATGCTTTTGAACTGTGGTGTTGGAGAAGACTCCTGAGAGTCCCTTGGACTGTAAGGAGATCCAACTAGTCCATCCTAAAGGAAATCAGTCCTGAATATTCATTGGAAGGACTGATGCTGAAGCCGAATCTCCAATACTTTGGCTGCCTGATGGAAGAACTGACTCATTGGAAAAGACCCTGATGCTGGGAAAGATTGAAAGCACGAGGAGAAGGGGACAACAGAGGACGAGATGGTTGGATGGTGTCACTGACTCGATGGACATGAGTTTGAGGAGACGCAAGAGTTGGTGATGGACAAGACTGGCGTGCTACGGTCCATGGGGCCGCAAAGAGTCAAACAGGACTGAGCAACTGAACTGAACTGAATAATTACTCATAGTAGTCTTTCATGATACATTGTATGGTATCACCACTTTATGTGGTGCCAGTATAACTTCTTCATTTTTTTAAATCAATTAGGTCCCTCTTCCTTTCATGATTGAATATTTATAGAGGTTTATCAGTTTTGTTTAACTCTTCAAAAAACCAGCTGTTTGTTTCCTTGATCCTATCTGTTTCTCAATTTTTTACTCACTTATCTCCTTTGATATTTGAGATTTCTTTTCTCCTAAGTTTGGGTTTCTTTTATTCTTTTTCTATTCCTTTGGGCATAAGGTTAGACAGTTAAGAGTTTGTTCTTGTTTCTTGAGGCAAACTTGTACCACTACAACTACCGTCTTAGACTGCCTTTGCTGCATCCCATAGACTTTTGGATCATTTCATTTTCCTTTCTCTCCAGGTATCTTTATTAATTTTATTACTCTTTTAACTTCTTCAGTGACTCACTAGCTGTTTAGTAGCATATTGTTTAGCCTCCAGGGGTTTGTGCTTTTTTCAGTTTTCTTGTTGATTTCTAGTCTCACAGTGTTGTGGTCAGAAGAGATCATTGATATTATTTCTATTCTTACTTATCAAGGATTGTATCAGGGCCTAGTGTGTAATATAGCCTAAAGAATGTTCCATGTACACTTGCTGCTGCTAAGTCACTTCAGTCGTGTCCAACTCTTTGCGATCCCATAAACGGCAGACAACCAGGCTCCCCTGTCCCTGGGACTCTCCAGGCAAGAACACTGGAGTGGGTTGCCATTTCCTTCTCCAATGCATGAAAGTGAAAAGTTAAAGTCAAGTCACTCAGTAGTGTCCGACTCTTCACGACCCCATGGACTGAAGCCTACCAGGCTCCTCTGCCCATGGGATTTTCCAGGCAAGAGTACTGGAGTGGGGTGCCATTGCCTTCTCCGATGTACACTTGAAAACAGTATATATTCTGATTTTGGATGAATAACATATATATACACACATACATACATATGTATATATACATATATAGAGATGTTGTACAGTCACTTAGTTGTATCCAACTCTTTGCAACTCCATGGACTGCAGCATGCCAGGCTTCCCTGTCCTTCACCATCTCATGTAGTTTGCTGAAACTCATGCCCATTGAGTCTGTGATGCCATCCAACCATCTCCTCCTCTTTTGGCCCCTTCTCCTCCTGCCTTCAATCTTTCCCAGCATCAGAGTCTTTTCCAATAAGTCGGCTCTTTGCATCAGGTTGCCAAAACTTCAGTTTCAGCATCAGTCCTTCCGATGAATATTCAGGGGTGATTTCCTTTAGGATTGTCTGGTTTGATCTTGTTGTCCAGAGGACTCTCAAGAGTCTTCTCTAGCACCACAGTTCTGGTTTTAGCATTCTAAAAACATCAAGGAGATCAAGACTCCATTTTGGCATTTGGCTCCATAGCTCACATTTTTCACATGATTTCAAATATTTAGAGATCAATTTCTAAGTTTAGAGATAGCAAAAATGACTTTTTTGTTGGGTTGGGTTGAGTTGGGTTTTTATACCCACTTGTTTTGCCTGATTTAACTGTTTCACCACATACAGTTATGGAAAGGGAAATTTGCTCCCTTCTGTCTTAAAGAGATTCCACCACCACATTACAAGTAAATTAGGCAGAATTCACCTGGATTTTTAAAGATTTATAGTTTGCAATTCTCACATTCAGTTGGAAAGCAAAATTGATTCCAACTTAGAAAGTAGCACATGGAAGGACGACTTTCTCTCTAGAGTATTTCTCTGTGATTCCACAGCCACGTCCTCCATGGAAGGGCTGTGTTTCAGAACCTCCCCCTTCCCCGATAAACAACTGAGGAGGAGATGGCGGGTGGGGAGTTGTGGGGAGTGGACCAGATTGTCAGTTTGGGAACCTAAGAGGACAATTCATGTTTTACTTCATCCTTGTAATAGAAGGCCGTGGGGCACAATTACAGGCATGACTGTGCCCTCCTGGCTGTCGTGCCACAGCATGTATGGTTTCCATCATGTATGAAGGTCTCTGTGGGACTCTGTGGCCTCCAGTAGTTGTCCAACTCCCTATCTTGTCATGGGGAACACGATGGCAGGAACTGCTTATAGGCAGAAACCTGCTTGAGAAAATGACCTGTTGTTTAACGTGTTTCGGGGTTCTCTGATAGCTCAGTTGGTAAAGAACCCACCCACAATGCGGGAGACCTGGGTTCAATCCCTGGGTGGGGAAGATCCCCTGGAGAAGGGAATGGCTACCCACTCCAGTGTCCTGGCCTGGAGAATTCCATGGACTGTATAGTCCATGGGGTTGCAAAGAGCTGGACACAACTGAGTGACTTTCAATTTTACTTAAAGTGTTTCAGACTCTCCTCTAGCCCCAGTGAGCATTGTCCCAAACCAGTCAGGAGTGAAACCCTGTTCCCATCTTTAAGAGTAAAACCCAGTGCATCTGAAGGTCCTTAGTTGCTGCACAAATATAGTAAGCTTTTTAATTCTGAACTTTCATAATTTCCCTGAATGAATATAGTTTAAATGCAATTTTGGCTTATTGCTATTTTGTTTATATCCATGGAGCTTAACTTTAGGATAAAATTACATTTGAAAGGTCATGGTATACAAGCGATGCCTGTGTTTATCTCCTGACTGTGCAGAACAGGGTGATCAGAGTGGAGATGGCTCTGGTCATAGCACAAGTGCCCTGTTTCCAGGTGTGTTTCCCTCCTGTCTTTCCAGGAGTCACCCACCTGGACTCCATCACTATTTTTCAAGCTCTTCAATAAAGTATAAATTGTGGCTCAAATGGTAAAGAATCTACCTGCAATGTGGGAGACTCAGGTTCGATCCCTGGGTCAGGAAGATCCCCTGGAGGAGAGCATAGCCACTCCAGTATTCTTCCCTGGAGAATTCCAGGGACAAGGGAGCCTGGTGGACTACAGTCCATGGGATTGCAGAGAGTCAGACATGACCTAGTGACTAACACACACACCCCTAGGAAGTATTAAGCTTGCCTTTTTAATTTTTGTAGTGAGAATCCCAAGGGCAGGGGAGCCTGGTGGGCTGCTGTCTATGGGGTCACACAGAGTCGGACACAACTGAAGCGACTTAGCAGCAGCAGCAGCAGTGAGAATATATGTTGAGATTGAAGAACCAGAGTGACAGGCTTGAAGAGGGTGAATGGAGAGCCCATGGCCAGTCTTTTCACTTCACCTCCTCCTGTAATGAAGCCCTCGTGGGGGCTGGGGTGTAGCAACATAGTTGCATAGGATGCTGAGATGAACAGAGTTGATGTAAATCCCCAAAGACACACAACTATTAAATTACAACCGGATTTCAATTCAGAAGCTTTTGAACAATCAGGACAAAAGCTGATACTGGCAAATAAAGGTGGGTTCTCAAAGGACTAATTTTCTAACTTCAACTACGGATTTCCTTTTCCCTAACATTAGTGATATAAAATTCTGTACATAAGTTCAGTTCAGTCAGTCGTGTCTGACTCTTTGCGACCCCATGGACTGCAGCACGCCAGGCTTCACTGTCCATCAGAACTCCCGGAGCTTACTCAGACTCATGTCCATCACATCAGTGATGCCATCCAACCATCTCATCCTCTCTCGTCCCCTTCTCCTCCTGCCCTCAATTCTTCCCAGCATCAGGGTCTTTTCAAATGAGTCAATTCTTCCCATCAGGTGGCCAAAATACTGGAGTTTCAACTTCATCGTCAGTGCTTCCAATGAATATTCAGGACTGATCTCCTTTAGGATGGACTGGTTGGATCTCCTTGAAGTCCAAAGGACTCTCAAGAATCTTCTCCAACACCACAATTCAAAAGCATCAATTCTTCGGCACTCAGCTTTCTTTATAGTCCAACTCTGACATCCATATATGACTACTGGAAAAACCATAGCTTTGACTAGATGGACCTTTTTTGGTAAAGTAATGTCTCTGTTTTTTAATATGCTGTCTAGGTTGGTCATAGCTTTTCTTCCAAGGAGCAAGGGTCTTTTAATTTCATGGCTGCAGTCACCATCTTCAGTGATTTTAGAGCCCCCCAAAATAAAGTCTCTCACTGTTTCCATTGTTTCCCATCTATTTTGCAATAAACAGCTTGACTACAGTACTAAGTGGATACATTCAGCCTAAACTGCAGTGACCGAGACTCAACAGTAAGGCTTTGCTGCGTCTCTTGATTGGTTTGCTACAGGAATAACCAGATATAATTATTATAAGAATTAAAAAATGGCCTCAACTGGTGGGGAGTGTAGATGTCAGAAGGCTGGCAAACTTGACATATGCATGTGTGTCATGAGGAAATTTATTTTAAAGGAGACAGAAAGCAATAATTATTCAGTTAGTATGAATTTTTTATTGTGATTTTTAATCTAATATTTAGAGTAAAATGTCGGTACGAAAACACATTTAAGAAAAATTTTATAAGGAAAAAGTCTCTCCTAAATAAGTTTAAAAAACAAATTTTGCCCATTAGCCCCTAAGAGAGCTTCAAACGCAATAACTACCAAAACATTTATTTTCATAATTCATCTAAAATAAATTCCCCAACTTATGTATACAGACTTAATTGTTTCATAGTTGTTGATGATTTCCATGTTGTTTGTATTAGGGCATTTAGAAAGAAAATTAAAATATAATTGGTACAAACTGTAAGTTATAAAAATCTTAAGGGAAAAAAACTTTACTTCACTATAATAATTCTTTGTCAAAAATATATCATTATTTAGGGGGGAGGGGAGGGAAGGACTGGGAGTTTGGGATTAGCAGACGTGAAATATTATATGCAGGATGAGTAAACAACAAGGTACACTGTACAGAACAAGGAACAATATTTAATATTCTGTAATAAATCTGCAATTCAGTTCAGTTGCTCAGTCGTGTCCAACTCATTGTGGCCCCATGAACTGCAGCACGCCAGGCCTCCTTGTGCATCACCAACTCCCAGAGTCCACCCAAACCCATGTCCATTGAGTCGATGATGCCATTCAACACTCTCATCCTCTGTCGTCCCCTTCTCCTCCTGCCCTCAATCTTTCCCAGCATTAGGGTCTTTTCCAATGAGTCACCTCTTCGCATGAGGTGGCCAAAGTACTGGAGTTTCAGCTTCAGCATCATTCCTTCCAATGAACACCCAGGACTGATCTCCTTTAGGATGGACTGGTTGGATCTCCTTGCAGTCTAAGGGACTATCAAGAATCTTCTCCAACACCACAGTTCAAAAGCATCAATTCTTTGGTGCTCAGCTTTCTTTATAGTCCAACTCTCACATCTATACATGACCACTGGAAAAACTATGGCCTTGACTAGATGGAACTTTGTTGGGAAAGTAATGTCTCTGCTTTTTAATATGCTGTCTAGGTTGGCCATAACTTTCCTTCCAAGGAGTAAGCGTCTTTTAATTTCGTGGCTGCAGTCACCATCTGCAGTGATTTTGGAGCCCAGAAAAATAAAGTCTAACGCTGTTTCCCTACCTATTTGCCATGAAGCGATGGGACCAATGCCATGATCTTGGTTTTCTGAATGTTGAGCTTTAAGCCAACTTTTTCACTCTCCTCTTTTACTTTCATCATGAGGCTTTTTAGTTCTTCTTCACTTTCTGCCATAAGGATGGTGTCATCTGTGTATCTGAAGTTATTGATACTTCTCCCAGCAATCTTGATTCCAGCTTGTGCTTCCTCCAGCCCAGCGTTTCTCACGATGTACTCTGCATATAAGTTAAATAAGTAGGGTGACAATATACAGCCTTGATGTACTCCTTTTCCTATCTGGAACCAGTCTGTTGTTCCATGTCCAGTTCTAACTGTTGCTTCCTGACCTACATACAGATTTCTCAAGAGGCAGGTCAAGTGGTCTGGAATTCCCATCTGTTTCAGGATTTTCCACAGTTTATTGTGATACACACAGTCAAAGGGTTTGACATAGTCAATAAAGCAGAAATAGATGTTTTTCTGGAACTCTCTTGTTTTTTTGATGATCCAGCGGATGTTGGCAATTTGATCTCTGGTTCCTCTTCCTTTTCTATATCCAGCTTGATCATCTGGAAGTTCATGGTTCACGTATTGCTGAAGCCTGGCTTGGAGAATTTTGAGCATTACTTTACTAGCGTGTGAGATGTGTGGTAGTTTGAGCATTCTTTGGCATTGCCTTTCTTTGGGATTGGAATGAAAACTGACCTTTTCCAGTCCTGTGCCCACTGCTGAGTTTTCCAAATTTGCTGGCATACTGAGTGCACCACTTTCACAGCATCATCTTTCAGGACTTCCAATAGCTCCACTGGAATTCCATCACCTCCACTAGCTTTGTTCATAGTAATGCTTTCTAAGGCCCACTTGAATTCACATTCCAGGATGTCTGGCTCTAGGTGAGTGATCACACCATCGTGATTATCTGGGTCATGAATGTCTTTTTTGTACAGTTCTTCTGTGTATTCTTGCCACCTCTTCTTAATATCTTCTGCTCCTGTTAGGTTCCTGCCATTTCTGTCCTTTATCGAGCCCATCTTTTCAGAAAATGTTCCCTTGGTATCTCTAATTTTCTTGAAGAGATCTCTAGTCTTTCCCGTTCTATTTTTCCCTCTATTTCTTTGCATTGATCGCTGAGGAAGGCTTTCTCATCTCTCCTTGCTAGTCTTTGGAACTCTGCATTCAAATGGGTATCTTTCCTTTTTCCTTTGCTTTTCGCTTCCTTCTTTTCACAGCTATTTGTAAGGCCTCCTCAGACAGCCATTTTGGTTTTTTGCATTTCTTTTTCTTGGGGATGGTCTTGATTCCTGTCTCCTGTACAATGTCAGAAACCTCCATCCATAGTGCAAATCATAATGGAAAAGAATATGAAAAAGAATACACATTCATGTAACTGAGTCACTTTGCTGTTCAGAAGAAATCAACACAACATTGTAAGTCAAACATACCTCAATAAATTTTTAAAAACTAGATCATTGTTATCACTCTTTTAATGATAAATATATTAGATACTGGATACTACTGAATGTTTTTGAAGGCTCTGACCTATTTATTTTAAATTGGACTAAAATGAAAGAAGCCAACATACAGACTAATTGAGGTTACTTATTTTAAGTAGAGCCAGAGGTTCAGGTCACAGAGGGGCATTATGTGATGAAAACAATAATGTAGAAGTGTCACAGATACAATGTTTCTTTATTAGTTATTATTAAAGCCCTAATCTGTGCTGGGCACCTGTGAACTGCAGGTAGTTATGCCATCTGCTCAGTCACTGATAATTTAGTGACAGAGGCAGATGAGGATACAAGGAATTCAAACTACAGAAATAATTGGAATCTGTGTATTACAACGTTGTAGTCTGATTGAGGATAGAGAATCACACAGAAAGCCACGTTAGACCTCAGAATATGGTTCTTTCTTGAGAAAAACATGTTTTCTTAACTAAATCCTGAATAAGGGTTAGGGCTTCAGCTTGGCCAAGAGGTGAAAAAAACATTTCCAATCAGAATCAAAGTACATCTTCAGGTCAGAAGGCGAGAAAAGTTCTCTCTGGAAAACAGAGTGACTCAGATAGTGTAACTTTTGTGGCAAATATAAGTACATGTAACTAAAGCACACAGTAAGTTTGTAACAAGAATAACCATTAGGTAAAGGAATAGCTTACTACAGGTGGGAGAATATTGTTGCGAAAAATGGAGAAAAACTAGGAAAATTCAGTGTGCAAGATATGATGATTGTATGCTCCTAACCATGAATGTAAGTACCTCTCCTGCATGAAATCTCAAAAACAACAGAATGATCTCCGTTCATTTCCAAGGCAAGCCATTCAATATTACCGTAATCCAAGTCTATGCCCCAACCAGTAATGCTGAAGAAGCTGAAGTTGAACAGTTCTATGAAGACCTACAAGACCTTGTAGAACTAACACCCAAAAAAGATGTCCTTTTCATTATAGGGGACTGGGATGCAAAAGTAGGAAGTCAAGAAACACCTGGAGTAACAGGCAAATTTGGCCTTGGAATGCGGAATGAAGCAGGGCAAAGACTAATAGAGTTTTGCCAAGAAAATGCACTGATCATAGAAAACACCCTCTTACAACAACACAGGAGAAGACTCCACACATGGACATCACCAGATGGTCAACACAAAAATCGGACTGATTACATTCTTTGCAGCCAAAGATGGAGAGGTTCTATACAGTCAACAAAAACAAGACTGGGAGCTGACTGTGGCTCAGATCATGAACTCCTTATTGCCAAATTGAGACTTAAATTGAAGAAAGTAGGGAAACCCGCTACACCATTCAGGTATGACCTAAATCAAATCCCTTATGATTATACAGTGGAAGTAAGAAATAGATTTAAGGGCCTAGATCTGATAGATAGAGTGCCTGATGAACTATGGAATGAGGTTCGTGACACTGTACAGGAGACAGGGATCAAGACCATCCCCATGGAAAAGAAATGCAAAAAAGCAAAATGGCTGTCTGGGGAGGCCTTACTAATTGCTGTGAAAAGAAGAGAAGCAAAAAGCAAAGGAGAAAAGGAAAGATATAAGCATCTGAATGCAGAGTTCCAAAGAATAGCAAGAAGAGATAAGAAAGCCTTCTTCAGTGATCAATGCAAAGAAATAGAGGAAAACAACAGAATGGGAAAGACTAGAGATCTCTTCAAGAAAATTAGAGATACCAAGGGAACATTTCATGCAAAGATGGGCTCGATAAAGGACAGAAATGGTACGGACCTAACAGAAGCAGAAGATATTAAGAAGAGATGGCAAGAATACACAGAAGAACTGTACAAAAATGATCTTCACTACCCAGATAATCACGATGGTGTGACCACTTGTCTAGAGCCAGACATCCTGGAATGTGAAGTCAAGTGTGCCTTAGAAAGCATTACTATGAACAAAGCTAGTGGAGGTGATGGAATTCCAGTTGAGCTGATTCAAATCCTGAAAGATGATGCTGTGAAAATGCTGCACTCAATATGCCAGCAAATTTGGAAAACTCAGCAGTGGCCACAGGACTGGAAAAGGTCAGTTTGCATTCCAATCCCAAAGAAAGGCAATGCCAAAGAATGCTCAAACTACTGCACAATTGCACTCATCTCACACGTTAGTAAAGTAATGCTCAAAATTCTCCAAGCCAGGCTTCAGCAATATGTGAACCATGAACTTCTTGATCTTCATGCTGGTTTTAGAAAAGGCAGAGGAACCAGAGATCAAATTGCCAACATCCACTGGATCATGGAAAAAGCAAGGGAGTTCCAGGAAAACATCTACTTCTGCTTTATTGACTATGCCAAAGCCTTTGACTGTGTGGATCACAATAAACTGTGGAAAATTCTCCCAGAGATGGCAATACCAGACCACCTGACGTGCCTCTTGAGAAATCTGCAGGCAGGTCAGGAAGCAACAGTTGAACTGGACATGGAACAACAGACTGGTTCCAAATAGGAGAAGGAGTGCTTCAAGGCTGTTTATTATCACCTTGCTCTTTTAACTTATATGCAGAGTACATCAAGAGAAACGCTGGACTGGAAGAAACACAAGCTGGAATCTTGATTGCCGGGAGAAATATCAATAACCTCAGATATGCAGATGACACCACCCTTATGGCAGAAAGTGAAGAGGAACCAAAAAGCCTCTTGATGAAAGTGAAAGAGGAGAGTGAAAAAGTTGGCTTAAAGCTCAACATTCAGAAAACGAAGATCATGGCATCTGGTCCCACCACTTCATGGGAAATAGATGGGGAAACAGTGTCAGACTTTATTTTTGGGGGCTCCAAAATCACTGCAGATGGTGACTGCAGCCATGAAATTAAAAGATGCTTACTCCTTGGAAGAAAAGTTATGACCAACCTAGACAGCATATTGAAAAGCAGAGACATTACTTTGCCGACTAAGGTCCGTCTAGTCAAGGCTATGGTTTTTCCTGTGGTCATGTATGGATGTGAGAGTTGGACTGTGAAGAAGGCTGAGCACTGAAGAATTGATGCTTTTGAACTGTGGTGTTGGAGAAGACTCTTGAGAGTCCCTTGGACTGCAAGGAGATCCAACCCGTCTATTCTGAAGGAGATCAGCCCTGGGATTTCTTTGGAAGGACTGATGCTAAAGCTGAAACTCCAGTACCTTGGCCACCTCATGCAAAGAGTTGACTCATTGGAAAAGACTGATGCTGAGAGGGATTGGCGGCAGGAGGAGAAGGGGACGACCGAGGATGAGATGGCTGGATTCGATGGATGTGAGTCTGAGTGAACTCTGGGAGTTGGTGATGGACAGGGAGGCCTGGTGTGCTGCAGTTCATGGGGTCGCAAAGAGTCGGACACGAGTGAGAAACTGAACTGAACTACTTCACAATTAGAAGAGAAAGGATATTATAACATTTCTGCATTTTTATTAATGGATTATTAAAATTTAAAATGAGGCAGATACTTTGCAAAAATATTGTCTTGTTTTCTAAAAAATTAATGCTAATTTAATAGTAATGGGTTTTCCAACATAATTTTAAAAGTTGGAATTTAGAGTCCTGGAATGATTCATTTTACAGTTTTGATGAGTCATTATAATTGAGTTAAACTTCCTTATTGAGAACATATACAATTGAATTTTAAGAGGACATGTTTTTTATTAAATCTGTTTTTTTTTTTTTTTTTGTTTTTTTTTTTTACTTTACAATATTGTATTGGTTTTGCCATACATTAACATGAATCTGCCATGGGTGTACATGTGTTCCCCATCCTAAACCCACCTCCCTCCCCATCCCATCCCTCTGGATCATCCCAGTGCACCAGCCCCGAGCACTCTGTATCATGCATCAAACATGGAATAGCAATTCATATCACGTGATAATTTACATGTTTCAATGCCATTCTCCCAAATCATCCCACCCTTGTCCTCTCCCACAGAGTCCAAAAGACTGTTCTATACATCTGTGTCTCTTTGCTGTCTCACGTACAGGTTTATCATTACCATCTTTCTAAATTCCATATATATGCGTTAGTATACTGTATTTGGTGTTTTTCTTTCTGGCTTGCTTCACTCTGTATAATAGGCTCCAGTTTCATCCACTTCATTAGAACTGATGCAAGTGTATTCTTTTTAATGGCTGAGTAATATTCCATTGTGTATATGTACCACCACTTTCTTATCCATTCATCTGCTGATGGACATCTAGGTTGCTTCCATGTCCTGGCTATTATAAACAGTGCTGCGATGAACATTGGGGTACACGTGTCCCTTTCAATTCTGGTTTCCTCAGTGTGTATGACCAGCAGTGGGATTATGGGTCATATGGCAGTTCTATTTCCAGTTTTTTAAGGAATCTCCACACTGTTCTCCATAGTGGCTGGACTAGTTTGCATTCCCACCAACAGTGTAAGAGGGTTCCCTTTTCTTCACACCCTCTCCAGCATTTATTGCTTGTAGACTGTTGGACTGCAGCCATCCTGACTGGCGTGAAATGATACTTCATTATGGATTTGATTTGCATTTCTCTGATAATGAGTGATGTTGAGCATCTTTTCATATGTTTGTTAGCCATCTGTATGTCTTTTTTGGAGAAATGTCTGTTTAGTTCTTTGGCCCACTTTTTGATTGGGTCATTTATTTTTCTGGAATTGAGCTGCAAGAGTTGCCTGTATATTTTTGAGATTAATTCTTTGTCCATTGCTTCATTTGCTTTCATTTTCTCCCATTCAGAAGGCTGTCTTTTCACCTTGCTTATAGTTTCCTTTGTTGTGCAGAAGCTTTTAAGTTTAATTAGGTCCCATTTGTTTATTTTTCCTTTTATTTCCAATATTCTGGGAGATGCGTCATAGAGGATCCTGCTGTGATTTATGTCGGGGAGTGTTGTGCCTATGGTTTTCCTCTAGGAGTTTTATAGTTTCTGGTCTTACATTTAGATCTTTAATCCATTTTGAGTTTATTCTTGTGTATGGTGTTAGAAAGTGATCTAGTTTCATTCTTTTACAAGTGGTTGACCAGTTTTCCCAGCACCACTTGTTAAAGAGATTGTCTTTTATCCATTGTATATTCTTGCCTCCTTTGTCAAAGATAAGGTGTCATAGGTGCATGGATTTATCTCTGGGCTTTGTATTTTGTTCCATTGATCTATATTTCTGTCTTTGTGCCAGTACAATACTGTCTTGATGACTGTAGCTTTGTAGTAGAGCCTGAATCAGGCAGGTTGATTCCTTCAGTTCCATTCTTCTTTCTCATGACTGCTTTGGCTATTCGAGGTTTTTTGTATTTCCATACAAATTGTGAAATTATTTGTTCTAGCTCTGTGAAAAATACCATTGGTAGCTTGATAGGGATTGCACTGAATCTATAGATTGCTTTGGGTAATATACTCATTTTCAATATGTTGATTCTTCCGATCCATGAACACAGTATATTTCTCCATCTATTAATGTCCTCTTTGATTTCTTTCACCAGTGTTTTATAGTTTTCTATATACAGGTCTTTTGTTTCTTTAGGTAGATATATTCCTAAGTATTTTATTCTTTTTGCTGCAATGGTGAATGTATTTTTTTCCTTAATTTCTCTTTTTGTTTTCTCATTGTTAGTGTACAGGAATACAAGGGATTTCTGTGTGTTGATTTTATATCCTGAAACTTTACTATATTCATTGATTAGCTCTAGTAATTTTCTGGTGGAGTCTTTAGGGTTTTCTATGTAGAGGATCATGTCATCTGCAAACAGTGAGAGTTTTATTTCTTCTTTTCCAATCTGGATTTCTTTTATTTCTTTTTCTACTCTGATTGCTGTGGCCAAACATCCAAACCTATGTTGAACAGTAGTGGTGAGAGTGGGCACCCTTGTCTTGTTCCTGACTTTAGGGGAAATGCTTTTAATTTTTCACCATTGAGGATAATGTTTGCTGTGGGTTTGTCGCATATAGCTTTTATTATGTTGAGGTATGTTCTTTCTATTTCTGCTTTCTGGAGCCTTTTTATCATAAATGGATGTTGAATTTTGTCAAAGGCTTTCTCTGTATCTATTTAGATAATCACATGGTTTTTATCTTTCAATTTGTTATTGTGGTGTATTACATTGATTGATTTGTGAATATTGAAGAATCCTTGCATCCCTGGGATAAAGCCCACTTGGTCATGATGTATGGTCTTTTGAATATGTTGTTGGATTCTGCTTGTTAGAATTTTGTTAAGAATTTTTGCATCTATGTTCATCAGTGATATTGGCCTGTAGTTTTCTTTTTTGGTGGCATCTTTGTCAGGTTTTAGTATTAGGGTGATGGTGGCCTCATAGAATGAGTTTGGAAGTTTACCTTCCTCTGCAATTTTCTGGAAGAGTTTGAGTAGGATCGGTGTAAACTATTCTCTACATTTTTGGAAGAATTCAGATGTGAAGCCATCTGGTCCTGGGCTTTTGTTTGTTGGAAGATTTCTGATCACAGTTTCAATTTTTGTGCTTGTGATGGGTCTGTTAAGATTTTCTGTTTCATCCTGGTTCAGTTTTGGATAAGTTGTACTTTTCTAAGAATTTGTCCATTTCTTCCAAGTTGTCCATTTTATTGGCATATGTTGCTGATAGTCTCTTATGATACTTTGTATTTCTGTATTGTCTGTTGTGATCTCTCCATTTTCATTTCTAATTTTGTTGATTTGATTTTTCTCCCTTTGTTTCTTGATGAGTCTGGCTAATGGTTTGTCAATTTTATTTATCTTCTCAAAGAACCAGCTTTTGGCTTCGTTGATTTCTGCTATGGTCTCTTTTGTTTCTTTTGCATTTATTTCTGCCCTATTTTTTAAGCTTTCTTTCCTTCTACTAACCCTGGGGTTCTCCATTTCTTCCTTTTCTAGTTGCTTTAGGTGTAGAGTTAGCTTATTTCTTTTTGTCTTGTTTCTTGATGTAAGCCTGTATTGCTAAGAACCTTCTCCTTAGCACTGCTATTACAGTGTCCCACAGGTTTTGGTTTGTTCTGTTTTCATTTTCATTCATTTCTATGCATATTTTGATTTCTTTTTTGATTTCTTCTGTGATTTGTTGGTTATTCAGCAGCGTGTTGTTCAGCCTCCACATGTTGGAATTTTTAATAGTTTTTCTCCTGTAATTGACATCTAATCTTACTGCATTATGGTCAGAAAAGATGTTTGGAATGATTTCAATTTTTTTTTAATTTACCAAGGCTACATTTATGGCCCAGAGAAGGCAACCCACTCCAGTACTCTTGCCTGGCAAATCCCATGGGTGGAGGAGCCTGGTAGACTGCAGTCCATGGGGTTGCTAAGAGTCGGACAAGACTGAGCGATTTCACTTTCACTTTTCATATCCTGGAGAAGCAAATGGCAACCCACTCCAGTGTTCTTGCCTGGAGAATCCCAGGGACGGGGAGTCTGGTGGGCTGCCATCTATGGGGTTGCACAGAGTCGGACACAACTGAAGCGACTTAGCAGCAGCAGCAGAAGCAGATTTATGGCCCAGGATGTGATCTATCCTGGAGAAGGTTCTGTGTGCACTTGAGAAAAAGGTGAAATTCATTGTTTTGTGGTGAAATGTCCTATAGATATCAATTAGGTCTAACTGGTCTATTGCATCATTTAAAGTTTGTGTTTCCTTGTTAATTTTCTGTTTAGTTGATCTGTCCATAGATGTGAGTGGGGTATTAAAGTCTCCCACTATTATTGTGTTATTGTTAATTTCCCCTTTCATACTTGTTAGCATTTGTCTTACATATTGCAGTGCTCCTACGTTGGGTGCATATATATTTATGATTGTTATATCTTCTTCTTGGATTGATCCTTTGATCATTATGAAGTGTCCATCTTTGTCTCTTTTCACAGCCTTTGTTTTAAATCTATTTTATCTGATATGAGTATTGCTACTCCTGCTTTCTTTTGGTCTCTATTTGCATGGAATATCTTTTTCCAGCCCTTTACTTTCAGTCTGTATGTGTCCCGTTTTGAGGTGGGTCTCTTGTAGACAACATATATAGGGGTCTTGTTTTTGTATCCATGCAGCCAGGCTTTGTCTTTTGGTTGGGGAATTCAACCCATTTACATTTAAGGCAATTATTGATAAGTATAATCCCGTTGCCGTTTACTTTATTGTTTTGGGTTTGAGTTTATACACCCTTTCTGTGTACCCTATCTAGAGAAGATCCTTTAGCATTTCTGGAGAGCTGTTTTGGTGGTGCTGAAATCGCTCAGCTTTTGCTTATCTGTAAAGCTTTTGATTTCTCCTTCATATTTGAATGAGATCCTTGCTGGGTACAGTAATCTGGGATGTAGGTTATTTTCTTTCATCACTTTAAGTATGTCCTGCCATTCCCTTCTGGCCTGAAGAGCTTCTATTGAAAGATCAGCTGTTATCCTTATGAGAATCCCCTTTTGTGTTGTTGTTTTTCCCTTGCTTTTAATATTTGTTCTTTGTGTTTGATCTTTGTTAATTTGATTAATATGTGTCTTGGGGTATTTCACCTTGGGTTTATCCTGTTTGGGACTCTCTGGGTTTCTTGGACTTGGATGATTATTTCCTTCCCCATTTTAGGGAAGTTTTCAACTATTATCTCAAGTATTTTCTTATGGTCTTTCTTTTTGTCTTCTTCTTCTGGGACTCCTATGATTTGAATGTTGGGGCATTTAATATTGTCCCAGGGATCTCTGAGGTTGTCCTCATTTCTTTTAATTTTTTTCTTTTTTTCCTTTCTGTTTCATTTATTTCTACCTTTCCATCTTCTACCTCACTTATCCTATCTTCTGCCTCCATTATTCTACTGTTGGTTCCCTCCAGAGTGTTTTTGATCTCATTTATTGCATTATTCATTGGTCATGTTTTTTTTTTTAAATAAACTGCCTCTGGGCATTTTCCTACATTATTCAGTGTGATTCTATTAACCTCGAGGTTGATCCTTTGCATGATGAACATTATAATTGACATCCTCTGACTGTATTCAAATAGGCTGCAACCCCATCCTCAGATCTTGCTTACCAAAGGGGAATTTCAAATGTTTAGCTGAGTGAGAAGATTAAATATTGTCGCATTTCATCCTTTGAATGGCATTTTTAGCTGTTTGTGGGACAATATATGAAGGTTATTGATTAACTGAAAACAAATATAGTTGACCATTAAGACTGGGCAGAATTTGTCTTTTGTTGTGAGCATTATTGGGCTGTAAAACCACAGACTAATTTTTACCATTACTTCAAAAGATGACTAGAAAGTACTTACAAAGATGAGTGTCACATTAAAAAAATCAATGATTGCTATCATTTCTGATATTGTTATTTTAATTATTCAAAAAAGCTTTCATTTTAGATCAAAAATAATTCATTCCTTTTGAAAGGCTCTTTTGACGTGTGTTTATGTAACTGACGCCTAAAAACATGTTATTTTTCACTCAGGAAAGAGATGGCTAGATAATACATAATAGATAATATCATGTGCAAGGAGATACATTAAGGTTATTCAAAGATAGAAGCATACTACATACACTTCTCTCAAAGTCAGATCAAGGGATAAATCTGAGATAGAAAGATGTATTTAATGCTATGTTAAATTTTCTGTACTGGAGTAATACATTAATTCAAGAAAGTAAACATTTTAATTGGCCCAAATAGCATAATAAGATGTAAAACATGTGAATAAAGAGATAATACGGATGTTTAAGAGAATACACAGGAAACAGACTGTCAAGGTTGAAATTTTAGTTCTGCTTCTCTAGTTACATGATGGCGGGCAAGACTTTTAAGTATTTCTGCCTGTTTGCTTGCTCATCTGAAAAATGGAGAAAATTGTCTACCTCATTTGGTTTGCTGAAGAATTAAATAAGTTTTCACAGAACAGAATGCCCCCAAACATGGCTTGAAATGTAGAATACACAGTATATATGCTTTTATTTCATGTGTGCCATGCTGGTCTGTCTTGGTAGTCAAGACCACTCACACACAGACATGACATTTAAAAATTAGTAAATGGCATGTATATATGTATATGTATGTATAACTGAATCACTTTGCTATATATATATATACATATACACACACACATTTTTTTTAGATTCATTTTCATTATCCCTCATTACAAGATATTGAGTATACTCCCCTGTGCTATAGAGTAGGTCCTTGTTGATTGCTTTATAGATAGTCGTGTATATATTTTAATCCCAAATTAATAATTTATCCCCTTCCTCCCCACTTTTATAACCATAAGTTTGTTTTCTATGTCTGTGATGCTATTTCTGTTTTGAAAAAGTCCATTAGTATAATTTTTTCCACATATAAGCAATATTATATGATATTTGTCTTTCTCTGTCTCACTTAGTATGATAATCGCTAGGTTCATCCATGCTGTTGCAAATGGATTTCATTATTTTTAATGACTGGGTAATACACGTGTGTGTGTGTGTGTGTGTGTGTGTGTGTGTGTGTACATACATATGCATTACATTTTCTTCATTCAACTGTCAGTGGACAGTTGCTTCTATGACTTGGCTGTTGTAATTAGTGATGTAATGAACCTTGGGGGTTCATGTTTTTTTCAAATTACACTTTTCTCTGGATATATGCCCAGGAGTGGGATTGCAGGATCATATGGTAGCTCTATTTTTAGTTTTTAAAGGAACCTCCATACTATTCTTCAGGGCTTTCAGTTGGCTCAGTGGCAAAGAATCCACCTGCCAATGCAGGTAATGCGGTTTCAATCCCTGGGCTGGGGAGATCCCCTAGACGAGGGCACTCCAGTATTCTTGTCTGGAGAATCCGAAGGACAAAGGAGCCTGGTGGGCTACAATCCATGGGGTTGAAAAGAGTTGGATTTGACTGAGCTACTCAGCAGGATTATGCTACTCCCTCCACCTCAGGTCTAGGTAAACATATTTGATCCTGGATGTTGGCACCTTGTAAACGAACCATACCTTTTTGCAATCCTTCTGTATCAGCATATATGAATCAGACTTAATTTTTTATTTTCAGGCACATTCACCAGTTGCCATGCATGGGAAATGCCAGATACTTGCCCTCCTCAATCTCAGTTACCAGGTGATGGGCTTGTGAGCAGAGAAAACAAGCTGCTCCCTCCCTGGGAATGGGATTAGCATGAGTAATGCAGAGATTCTTGTGGTGGGGGCTAGAGCCCTGGGGACAGCATCAAGTGCTCCTGTGGTGGGTCCAGATATTGCCAGGTGAGCCAGTCCAGACTGGGGGCAGCATGCTTCAGTAAACCCAGCCACCAGGGGTGGGGCTGTCCAGCAGGGAGAACCCAGTTCAGTTCAGTCGCTCAGTCAGTTCATTTCAGTCGCTCAGTCGTGTCCGACTCTTTGCGACCGCATGAATCGCAGCACGCCAGGCCTCCCTGTCCATCACCAACTCCCGGAGTTCACCCAAACTCAAGTCCATCGAGTCAGTGATGCCATCCAGCCATCTCATCCTCTGTCGTCCCCTTCTCCTCCTGCCCCCAATCCCTCCCAGCATCAGAGTCTTTTCCAATGAGTCAACTCTTCGCATGAGGTGGCCACAGTATTGGAGTTTCAGCTATAGCATCAGTCCTTCCAATGAACACCCAGGACTGATCTCCTTTAGATTGGACTGGTTGGATCTCCTTGCAGTCCAAGGGACTCTCAAGAGTCTTCTCCAACACCACAGTTCAAAGGCATCAATTCTTCAGTGCTCAGCTTTCTTTACAGTCCAACTCTCACATCCATACATGACCACTGGAAAAACCATAGCCTTGACTAGACGGACCTTTGTTGGCACAGTAATGTCTCTGCTTTTGAATATGCTGTCTAGGTTGGTCATAACTATTCTTCCAAGGAGTAAGCGTCTTTTAATTTCATGGCTGCAATCACTATCTGCAGTGATTCTGGAGCCCCTCAAAATAAAGTCTGACACTGTTTCCACTGTTTCTCCATCTATTTCCCATGAAATGATGGGACCGGATGCCATGATCTTTGTTCTCTGAATGTTGAGCTTTACGCCAACTTTTTCACTCTCCTCTTTCACATTCATCAAGAGGCTTTTTAGTTCCTCTTCACTTTCTGCCATAAGGATGGTGTCATCTGCATTTCTGAGGTTATTGATATTTCTCCCAGCAATCTTGATTGCAGCTTGTGCTTCCTCCAGCCCAGCGTTTCTCATGATGTACACTGCATATAAGTTAAATAAACAGGGTGACAATATACAGCCTTGACGTACTCCTTTTCCTATTTGGAACCAGTCTGTTGTTCCATGTTCAGTTCTAACTGTTGCTTCCTGACCTGCATAAAGGTTTCTCAAGAGGCAGATCAGGTGGTCTGGTATTCCCATCTCTCTGGGAATTTTCCACAGTTTATCATGATCCACACAGTCACAGGCTTTGGCATAATCAATAAAGCAGAAATAGATGTTTTTCTGAAACTCTCTTGCCTTTTCCATGATCCAGCAGATGTTGGCAATTTGATCTCTGGTTCCTCTGCCTTTTCTAAAACCAGCTTGAACATCTGGAAGTTCACGGTTCATTTATTGCTGAAGCCTGGCTTGGAGGATTTTGAGCATTACTTTACTAGTGTGTGAGATGGGTGCAATTGTGCGGTAGTTTGAGCACTCTTGCCCAGAAAATCCCATGGAGGAGCCTAGTAGGTTACAGTCCATGGGGTCGCAAAGAGTCGGACACGACTGAGTGACTTCACTTTCACTTTGAGCATCTTTGGCATTGCCTTTCTTTGGGATTGGAATGAAAACTGACCTTTTCCAGTCCTGTGCCCACTGCTGAGTTTTCCAAATTTACTGGCATATTGATTGTAGCACTTTCACAGCATCATCTTTCAGGATTTGTAATGGCTCAACTGGAATTCCATCACCTTCAGTAGCTTTGTTCCTAGTGATGCTTCCTAAGGCCCACTTGACTTCACATTCCAGGATGCCTGGCTCTAGGTGAGTGATCACACCACCGTGATTATCTTGGTCATGAAGATCTTTTTTGTACAGTTCTTCTGTGTGTTTTTGCCACTTCTTCTTAATATCTTCTACTTCTGTTAGACCCATACCATTTCTGTCCTTTATCAAGCCCATCTTTGCATGAAATATTCCCTTGGTATCTCTAATTTTCTTGAAGAGATCTCTCATGCCCAACGCTTTGTGACCCCATGGACTGCAGCACTCCAGGCCTCCCTGTCCATCACCAACTCCTGGAGTTTACTCAAACTCATGTTGATTGAGTCGGCAGCCATCTCATCCTCTGTCGTCCCCTTCTCCTCCTGCCTTCGATCTTTCCCAGCATCAGGGTCTTTCCTATGACTGAGTTCTTTGTATCAGGTGGTGAAAGTATTGGAGTTTCAAGTTCAGCATCAGGCCTTCCAGTGAATATTCAGGACTGATCTCCTTTAGGATGGACTGGTTGGATCTCCTGGCAGTCCAAGGGACTCTCAAGAGTCTTCTCCAACACCACAATACAAAAGCATCGATTCTTCAGTGCTCAGCTTTCTTTATAGTCCAACTCTCACATCCATACATGACTACTGGAAAAACTATAACTTTGACTAGATGGACCTTTTTCGGCAAGGTAATGTCTCTGCTTTTTAATATGATGTCTAGGTTGGTCATAACTTTTTTTCGAAGAAGCAAGTGTCTTCTAATTTCATGGCTATAGCCACCATCTGCAATGACTTTGGAGTTCAAAAAGATAAAGTCTGTCACTGTTTCCATTGTTCCCCATCTACTTGCCATGAAATGATGTAACTGGATGCCATGATCTTAGTTTTCTGAATGTTGAGTTTTAAGCCAACTTTTTCAATCTCTTCTTTCACTTTCATCAAGAGTTCTTAAGCTCGTCTTCACTTTCTGCCATAAGGCTGGTGTCATCTGCATTATCTGAGGTTATTGATATTTTTCCCAGAAATCTTGATTTCAGCTTGTGTTTCCTCCAGCCCAGCATTTCTCATGATGTACTGTGCATATAAGTTAAATAAGCAGAGTGACAATGTACAGCCTTGATGTACTCCTTTCTAGATTTGGAACCAGTCTGTTGTTCCATGTCCAGTTCTGACTGTTACTTCCTGACCTGCATACAGATTTCTCAAGAGGCAGATCAGGTGGTCTGGTACTCCCATCTCTTTAAGAATTTTCCAGAGTTTGTTATGGTCCACCCAGTCAAATGCTTTGGCATAGTCAATAAAGCAGAAATAGATGTTTTTCTGGAACTCTCTTGCTTTTTCAATGATCCAATCAATGTTGGCAATTTGATCTCTGGTTCTTCTGCCTTTTCTAAATCCAGCTTGAACACCTGGAAGTTCACGGTTCACATACTGCTGAAGCCTGGCTTGGAGAATTTTGAGCATTACTTTACTAGTGTGTGAGATGAGGGCAATTGTGCAGTAGTTTGAGCATTCTTTGGCATTGCCTTTCTTTGGAATTGGAATGAAAATTGACCTTTTCTAGTCCTGTGGCCACTGCTGAGTCTTTCAAATTTGCTGGCATATTGAGTGCATCACTTTTACAGCATCATCTGTTCGGATCTGAAATAGCTCAACTGGAATTCCATCATCTCCACTAGCTTTGTTTGTAGTGATGCTTCCTAAGGCCCACTTGACTTTACATTCTGGCTTTAGGTTCGTGATCACACTTTCATGATTATCTGGTTCATGAAGATCTTTTTTGTATAGTTCTTCCGTGTATTCTTGCCACCTCTTCTTAATATCTTCTGCTTCTGTTAGGTCCATACCATTTCTGTCCTTTATTGTGCCCATCTTTGAGTGAAATGTTCCCTTGGTATCTCTAATTTTCTTGAAGAGATCTCAGTGCCACTCAAAGGGCCCCAGCTCCCTAGTACACTAAGCTTAACCATATATTTGTGTTTCTTCTGTCTGCACATGTGAATGTAATTGTTTTCATGTGTGCAGTATTCTATTAATTGGCTAAGCTAGAATTTAGTCACTCTGCTGTTGAAGAACATTTGGGCCAATTCTAGCATTTCTCTACGATGCCACCATGAAATCATCTTTCTACAGTGATTCATCAGTCAGAGTCTGAATATACAGAATTCTAAGAAGCACTGCCTAACAAAACATGTACCTTGTAGTGTTGCTAAGTCTTACCTAATCACCCTCTGAAGTGGTGTCCTGATCTCCTCCCTATGCATCTCAAGAGATACCTGGACACTGGGTCCAGTCTCCCCTCCAGCCTCACCCCAAACCTCCATCTCCATGCTTGCCTCTCACTGGCCCCTTTCTACATGTTATTACCACTGCTGCTGCCCTAGGAAATCAAATGCAGGATACAGTTATTTTCTCAGTTATGCTTAAGAATGAAGGTGAGAGAATTCACAGAATTTACAATTTAATGCATACATATAAGTCAAAGGTTTTTCTTCTTTACTATTAAAAATGGGGGGTTGATGTTGCAGTGATCACCACAATCTATGTTAGAACACTGCTGTCACCCTTAAAGTTGAACAAAGCCCCTCAGCAGTCCTCCTCCTCCTCACCCCAGCCTCCAGCTTTGGGCAACGACTACTCTCTGTATAGATTTGGCTGCTCTGGATATTGCATATAAATACAATCATTCAATATATGTTTTTTTGGTGAATGACTTCTTGTATTTAGCGTAATGTTTTCAAAATAATACTCCATTGTAAGGAAGCACCACTCTGTTGATCTCTTCATTAGTTGATGGACATTTGGGCTGTTCCCACATTTGGACAATTGGGAATAATGCTGGTATAAACATTCATGTACAGATATATGTGTGAATATATGTTTTTAGTTCTGTTGCTCATAAGTGTTGGAGTGGAATTGCTGAACCTTGTGGTAACCCCATGTTTCAACTACCCAATGAATGACTGCCAGGCTGTTTTCCACAGCTGCCTTACCATTGTTACTTTTCCATCAACACAGTACAAGTGTTCCAATTCCTGGACATCCTCCACTTGTTTGTCATTATGGTCTGAGCCACCCCAGTGGGTATGAAGTGGTTTTCATTTGTGTTTCCCTAATGACTAATGATGTTGAGCATCTTTTCATTTGCTTGTTGGTCATTTTTATGTCTTTGGAGAAATGTGTATTCAAATTGGTTGCCAGTGTTTTCCTTAGGTTATCTGCCTATGTACCATTTAGCCATAAGGGTTTATATATTCTGAATATAAGTCCCTGAGTATACACATGGCTTGCACTTTTTCCCATTTGATTTGGAGTTGGGGGAGGCCATTTCATTTTTCTTAGTATTTATTTATTTTTATTTATTTGGCTGTGCTAGGTCTTAGTTGTGCTATGTGGGATCTAGTTCCCTGACCAGGGATCAAACCTGAGCCCCCATTGGAGCATGGAGTCTTAGCCACTGGACCACCAGGGAAGTTCTGGGGGCTTTGACTTTAATGGAAAAACCAACTTATTTTGTTTCTTACACAAATTTTGCATTAGAGTTGCCTTTCAAACTGACTTGTTTTAGTATCCATTTAAAAATAATCACTTTTTTTTTCAGTTTATCTACTGACTGGAGACAAGTAAGAGGTGGTTTATTTTTATCCATAAAAGCAGTGTAGCCATAACTCTGAAATGAATGGCTGCTGTTGGAGCATTTCTTACACACACAGACTTTTCTCATTAGTTGAATGGGAGACTTGCTTGTGATTCAAATTATTTTGTGAGGAAAATTGTTTTTCCTGACAATAAGCTCATCATCACATGAGAAGAAAGATTACTTGTTAAAGCAAGCTGCTGTTTTGTTAGATTAAAAAGAAATGGGGCAGTGCAAAGAAAATAGCAAAGTGATGGTTCCGGTCAGGCTGACTGGACCAGTAAACGCTGACATCCACAGAGTATAGCGCATAGCTTGCTGGGGTGTCCTTAGACGCAAATTACTAGAGCGTGTATCTTGGAGAGAGGGCAGATAACCACAGGGTTTGGCTCAGAGCAAGAGAAAACTTCACTATCAATCATTAGTGCTGGCCTATTTTTATTATCTCAAAATAATAGAAGCCCACGGAAAGCACCATCCCATTGATGGCTGACATTGTAATTTAAAGCTTTGCTATGTAAAAGGTCTTAATTTGGAAAGGTGGATTTAGAGTATTTTATGATTAATTATCCCTTTTGGTCAAGTTTTTTGTTTTTCAAGTGTGATATTACACAGTTGGTATATATTTCCCTCAGGATATTGATAAAGGTTTTATGAAATGAGTACATCAGTGACAACCATCGCCAAGTACTACACTTTCCTCTGAAAGGCTGCTCAGTGTCAAATCCTACATAGCAGTACTCTTCTGTGTACAATTAATATGTTAGTAGCATTCTGTAAGTAAAGCAGAAAGTATCTGATACTATTCAGGAGAAATGTGGTGCTCATCATCTCATCTCCGTGAGAGATGCTGCTTCTCATCTGTGTTGGTAGCAACACGAGTGAAGATGTGTGTGAGAAGAGCTTCAGCACAAAGCGAACCCTCATAGTGACTCTCAACTGTGACAGCAATTGAGAACTGACTCTTTACTGAGACTTCAGATGAAGAAATAGGCTCAAGAATGTTGTAATTCCTCCTGGATCACAAAACTAGCAAGTAGATAAGGTAAGCTTCACATCTACTGTTTTTTCCAAACATTTTTCATGTCTAATTACTACTTGAGAAAGACATAAAGAAGGAAGGCACATTTGTCTCTTCCGTCTGTCTAGAACAAACTTCATTCTCATGTATGTCATGAACACCTTTCTACATCATTATGTAATCTTTGTTCTCTAATGACATATGATAAACTGTCTTCTATCTAATGTAACACATTGTGTAAGACTGATATAAGAAGCAATTCATTTAAGATAGATGTGTGAGATACCCAGGTTATTTCTGATTTCATCTATTAGAAATAATCCTGCTATATACATACCTGAATATGCAAAAAATAATGATCACATTTGTCTGATTAAAAACTTTAGAGATAGAATCATTGATAAAAGAATACTGTCAAACTGTATACATTTCACACACTCACCAAAAACGAACATTCAGGTGCCTTTTTCTAGTCCACCCCAAATCATTTTTAAGAAACTTCAACATTCTCATATTTGAAAATGATCTAGCTTTGTTGTCATAATACATATTATTCAAGTTAAGATGTTTTCATAGTTTGTTGGCAATTTTTACTTATATTTAATGATATTCTTAGGGTAATGTAGTTCGTTTATTCTTTTGCATTTCCACCTTGCTTTTTTTCCTGTTTTTCAAAATATCTCTTGGTAAATTAAGGATATTCTGTGTCTCGCATATTTATTGCATTTATGCCAACTGATATTTTCTATTTTGCTGCCAGTGAAGGGGATTTTTTTTCAACCAGTTGTAAAATACATGAGTCTTTCCCATTATTTTTGTTTCTGTTTCTTTCAAATCACATCCTATCTATCACACTCAGCTCAGTCATATGCAGACCAACCTGATACTTGCTTTGAAAAATCAAGTAAGTGCAGCATACCTTGCCTTTCCAGCTTATATTTCCCAGTCTTTTCTGTGTATGTCACCTTGAAAAGTAAACCCTTCCCTTTCAAGTCCAGATGGCACCTGATACACATGAAAGGGAAGAAATCAACAAGGATTAATCATAACCTCTCCTTTTACCATAATATATTATTTCTCTTATTTAGACATTAATGGTTAATTCTTTAAAAAATGTGTCATTCCTTTGAGTTTCATGTTTATAGTTAAAATTGAAAAATACAGACATGAACTTCAACTAACAAACTCTGTCTCATTTTGTTCTCAAAAACAGTACTAACTATGACACCTTATTTATAGGTTGAGTATCCTTTGTAAATGGGGACACACATATGAATTACCTCAGAGCCTATATTATGTAAAACTCACTGTGTCACAACTACTGTCTCATGCATATCACGTGAGGCCCTTTATGTTCAAGTTCGATGATGAATTAGTGCAGAAGCAAAGGGTTAATTTGCAAAGGAGACTGTGAAGGTGCACCTGGAACTTCCCTTTCTCAGCCCATACAGGGTGGTTACTGAGGCCACAGTGGGGTGTGGTCTGCATCTAGGCTCTCGTGTGTCTGGCAGGGACAGCCTATCTCTCCTGGCCAATTTCTTTCTTGTCTCATCTTTCTCGTCTCAGGGACTGCTTCCTTCCGTCAGATGATGAAGGGGTGACGTGGCTGTCAGGCCAGGATGCGGGCCCTGAGTTTTCACGGTGCAGACAGGACCCAGGTTGTCTTGGAAGGAACACCCATTGCTGCTCCCACCTCTATGCAGACATGATGATCAGATAGCCCTCCAGGAAGTACTCACATAACCATCCAGTCCCCAGTTGTCATTCTCAAAGTTGCTGATGAAAATATCCACTGGCTTTTTAATCTGAAAAGCTTTCAGAAATAAGTGGGGCTCCTCCTCCTGTAGACGCCTAGGAAAGAATCACTGTGTCATTCTTACATCACAGGAATGCTTATGAGTTAGGAAGGCAAGCACTCGGCCCATTTATGTGGAATATGATACAGAGAGGATAGTGTTTTCAATAACAGATTAATATTTTTAATATTTAGCTGCAGTCCTTTTTTCCTAAAAAATCACCTCTTACTGAAGTCCTTGTCTGTCTCAAGTATCATTTACTTCACTCAATTCAACATCTTTATCCCACAGAAGGAACAAAAGTGACATACATTCAGTTATATTAATTTTTTAAGTCCAGCGTTTTTATCCAGTTTTTACTCACTTCTGAGGACAGGGGTATGTGGTATAAGAAAGAGAGACTTAACCTAGAGGATTAAAACTACTGTGTATGAAATAAACAAGCTACACAGATATACTGCATAGCACAGGGAATATACCAAATATTTTACAATAATTTTAAGTGGAGAATCTATAAAAATTTGAATCACTAAAAAAAAGTCTTGATAAATACAGCTATGTTGAAAATACATGCCGAGATTTTGTACAAAATTCTTACAAAATTTAAAACATAAATATTTCTAAATCAACATAAAAAAAGAAATATCCCAAATACAGTTACTTATACAGATCAATTGCACTTATAAAAATGAAATGAATGGCATGGAGGACAAAGGTCCTTGGAATGACTGCTGAATGCTTTTGTCCAGGGGGTCAAGGTGTATGTGTGGGGTGGCGGGGGGGATGTGTTTGCAGCTATGGCTAGTTCCCTACCCAGAGGAGGAACCAAATAAATAAGTAAACAAACAAATGAACAGATATTAAATAACAATGAACCCAAATTATCTTCTGTGCAGAGAGACAGGTTAAAGGGAAAGTCACACTGTTCATTTCAGGGTCTCCGGCAATTAATTCCCACTTCCTCCCATCACAGAAGCAAACCTGTAACATCACAGAAGAGTGGCCACTGGCTAATTGCACAGGATGGAAGGGAACCCAAAGATAAGAAAGACCTGTGAACAGGGAGAACCCAAGGACGAGAAGGACCCGTGGACAAGGAGGACCACCTAACAAGTTGACTCTGGGCTGCTGTCCATCTCCACCATCAGCAGCTGTGTGTTCCTGGCATCCAGTTTAACATATAAAACTCTGAATCCCACTTCTAAAAACTGTCAGTAGAGATAAGATTCAGGAGATTTTTATGGCAGTTAAATTTCAGCACCTCACAGAACATCAGGTCCTGGGTGGTCCTCCAGAAGCGTGACTTCCGTTTCCTCCTCTATGATCCTTCCCAATCAGACTGTACATGGCAGGTGGACTCAGTCCGAACAACTCTTGATCCAACTTCTTTCCCAATTCCAAACCTAATTCCATCAGATCACAATAGACAGCATTTCCTTTGGGGAAAAAAATTCAAACTCCATGAAAAGAAATATTACCCAAAGGACCTGGGTAAGCCTATGAAATCTGAATATTTTCAAAGTCTCAGTTTATTCTGACACAGGACTAGATTTGAGCACCTGGTCTATCTCATTTATACATTCACAGGGTCAAGGGGCAAAGAAATTTTGGGGACCCTAGATCATGAATTCATAAATAAGTACCTATTAAAAATCTGTATGAATTATTTTGCTTTTTCTACACCCAGAATGTGTGTACCATTTCTAGATGTTTTCCCAGCCAGGGAAGCAGGAAAGTGAGATGTGAGGAATGGGAGGAGTCCTGAGTGGCTCTCACACTTTCTGGAGGTGAACCATGTGTCTGTCTAGTCATCAGTAACGTGTGGATGCCCCTCGAGGGCCCTCTATGTTCAGAACCAGGGCTGGGGCTTGTGGGTAACTCAGAGTCTGAACCCTTTAGGAGTTAAGTCTATTAAAAAAAAAAAAAAAAAGGATACATTGTTGTAAGAAGTGAGACAATTAAAAAAAACAGAAGACAGTAGATTCAGTCTGAAGGTGCTTCTGTGTCCTGTGGGTTGAGAGTGTGGGTTCGGGATTCTAATCACTGAGATTCTGATCACAGACTTCAAATCCAACTCCTGTACTGGCACTTAGGAAGGTTGCTTAGTTTTCCTGGGCATCTCTCTTTTTTAACCAGTAAAAAAAAATGTGTTTAATAATAATACTTAAATCACAAAATTTACATAAGGAGGAAAAGGACAATGTATATAAAGAGCTTAAAACAGTGTCTGTTACTTAAAAATAAACCAGAGCTGGTGCTTTTTTTTTAAAAAAATTGCTTTTTAAAACTGAGACACATCAGTGAAAGCTCACCAGGAGCAAAGAAGTTTTACAGAATGACAGAAGATATCAAAACTGTGAATTTTGGAGATGTGACTATCTGGACATATATCTTCCATCTTTGATGTAACAGGATCTGTGTGTAATCTGGAGCAAATTAATTTGCCTTTCTGTACTGGTTTTGTAACCTTTAAAGTGAGGAAACAGAACTGTCCCGCCCCAGTCACTGAGATGACATAGTGAGAGGCAGCAGGTGCAAAGCCCAGGTGACGTCAGCCAGCACTCGGCCTGGCGCTGGCGCCCCCTCGACCAGAAGACTGACGGAGGGTCTGGTGAGGGAGAGCCCTGGGCACCTGCCTGTCAACTGCAGCTCCCCCTGGGAGGCTTCAGTGTAGGTCGTGTTCATTTTGCTGCTTGCTCCGTTGAAAGAGTTCGACAGTTGGGGTCACAGGCTATCTTTTTCCTGAATATTCATAATATCCCTTCCACACTGAAAGGATGAAAAACACATCTGAAGGAACTGAGGGGGGAAAAGCAGACAAACGTTAGCACACATGGAATAATTACACTTAGACGTGTTGCTCAGTTAAGACATCACAACAGTGACGATGGTGAGGACAAAAATGACCTGTCTCCATGTCCCCTCACAGCAGGTTTATGAGTCAGATGAACCAAGTGGGGAGCAGGCAGGTTACTGAGAGATGCAGACGAGCATCTGTCACTGGGGTGGGCACCAGAGCACCTGTGTTACCAGGTCCACCAGGGCCAGCGTGCGTGGTCCACTGGGCAAGATCTCATCAGGCTGACCGGAAACCACTACTGCTACTTCACTGCATAGCCAAGTCCACTTGCTGTGGGAAGAGTCAGGAGGCTCAGAGGAACTGATATCTGCCAGGGCTCTTCTGCCCTCAGAAAGCCTACACGTCACAGCACCACTCTGACTGCACAGACCCAGCTTATAGAAACAAAGATGCTTTATTTCCCCAGGTCTTTATTTTGTAAGTAAAGCCAATCTCTCATCTAACTCTTCTGCTCTACTCTATCAGGGAATTATATATATATAATTATATATAATATAGAATTATATGATGATATTATATATAATTGTTATATAATTATATTTATATAATTATATAATATACAATATATATAATTATATATGAGAAGTATATTATCTATAAGAGAATATACTCTATAAGAAATAGTCCAGAATTGGCTAGAAAGCTAGACTAAATGACGTCAAAAACATAAGGCTGAAAGTTTTCTTAAAACATTACAATTCATCTGGGACAGGAATTCTTACAAAGATTATTGAACTATTCTCTCTTTGCACTGGTTACAAAAAAGTTAAACTTCTTTTTCACATTTCTGCTACTTTGTATAAAATCCTACTATTTTTACAATATTGCCATAACATTTTACAGGCAAACTGATGTAAATCTATATCAGTGAATATACTAAATCTCAATTTCTCTCTGCTTTGCATCTCATGATAATCTGTAAATTGTTTAACTGGACAAGATCCACCGTGAGTGGGAGTGGTCAGAACATATTTTTGGACTTCCTAGGTAGAAAGAAAGATGCTTGTCTCCCCAAGTGGCTTTTTTTTTTTTTTTTTAACAAATGCACTTACGGCCACAATGTGATGAGGACAAGCATGGTGTCCCTGGCTGTGCGTTTCTTTCCAGTTCCACTGGAAGTCTGCCTGTCTTCCCAGATAGGCTGACACTGTAAGACATCTCCTAACAACATAAGAACAGATGTCAGCACTTGTAGGGCTCTGATGGACCCAACTTCCTAATAGTAATCATTTTAAAACTCAAATAAGTTTGAAGCAGAGACATGACACAGGCCTCTGACACAGCTGCTGATTGATCAGGACACTGAACAAGCCTGCCCATCATCAGCAGCATCACCAAGGCCCACTTTTAGTCAGGAAGCCCAGAATGCCTCATCTTCCTCTTCTGAAATAAATACCTTTTAAACAGTATCCAGATTGTTTTCTCTGGTCAGAAGGGACACACTCAGTGGAAGCTGTGAATGCACAGAGGTGCGCCTCGGTCAGGTGGGCCAGCAGGAGCAGCAGCAGGTCTGTGGGGCAGGTCAGCTGTGCTCAGCTGTGGCCACTGGGGACCTGAAGGATCCTCTGGGGTCTTTGTCCGCTCACCTGCTGCTGGTGGTTTGCAGTATAACCTAACCATCACAGCGGACGTGCTAGACTGTGCCCCTAAACAAAGAAACCAGTTTCTTCAGCGCTTCCCTTCAGAGAGGAGAGGGCACACTGAGATAAAGTTAGCAACACTGTGATTGACTCATATTGATGTTTGGTAGAGACCAATGCAATATTGTAAAGCAATTATCCTTCAATTAAAAATAAATAAATTTTAAAAAAAGAGCCTGCAGACTTTTCACTGTCCATGACAAAACCAGCAAAAATACAGAACAAACACACTGCCACCACCTACTGTATTTCCTTCATAGAGCACTGCTTTCTGTGTTTGATTTGTAAATAACATTTACATAGAACAGTCCAGAAAAGAATTTTAAGGTAGGTCTCATACTTCATGGTATACAATGCATGACTTCCTTTAAGCATATTGGAACTTTTTGCCTCATCTAAAAATTAAATGCAAAACCCAGCATCTGTGACTGAACTATATAGCACTTCATATACCCTCTTCACAGTAGATCCTGGAACAGAGTTTATATCTAAGAAGCCAGTGTGAACACCTGAATGAAGAAAACACCAAAAAATGCAACTTACCTAAGTGTTTTATGTTCTATTTTTTTTTAAAGTTTGACTTACACTATGATTTGGGGACATACTGTATTGTTTAAATATTCTCTAAATTTATAACAGATACAACAGGCCAGGTGATTTGGAATAACCAACATCTTCATTAGGAAATAAACCTGCACCATTCCTGTTTGCTACAGCATACATTAAGCAAGGTATTACACACAACAGAAAGTAAGAATTAATGTATCAGAGGCAGAGGATGTCTCATTATGAAGATACTTAGGGAAGGATACAGCCCCACATTTGAACTGCTGGAATGCACAGCTGATGCTGTTATGATGTGTTGTTTACTGTGGCTTCCTCATGTGGAGAAAAGACACACAACCCTCTTTATAAGGCTCTCTGTTATACCACATTCTGAGTTAGCATCTGATGTCCACTTCTGCCTATAAAGTGCCCAAGGTATCTTTCAATAAAACAGCGTGGGATGACAGAGGTTTTCCTTTCAAGTAAAGGACTGTTTTTCCAAAATTCTTCAAGAGATGGGGATGCCAGACCACCTGACCTGCCTCCTGAGAAATCTGTATGCAGGTCAAGAAGCAACAGTTAGAACTGGACAGGGAACAACAGACTGGTTCCAAATAGGGAAAGGAGTACATCAAGGCTGTATATTGTCACCCTGCTTATTTATTTAACTTATATGCAGAGTACATCATGAGAAACGCTGGACTGTATGAAGCACAAGCTGGAATCAAGATTGCCAGGAGAAATATCAACAATCTCACATATGCAGATGACACCACCCTTCTTCACCCTTCTTGACGAAGAAGAACCCTTGATGAAAGTGAAAGAGGAGAGTGAAAAAGTTGGCTTAAAACTCAACATTCAGAAAACTAAGATCATGGCATCTTGTCCCATCACTTCATGGCAAACAGATGGGGAAACAATGGAAACAGTGACAGACTTTGTTTTATTTTATTGGGCTCCAAAATCACTGCAGATGGTGACTGCAGCCTTAAAATTAAAAGACGCTTGCTCCTTGGAAAAAAAGTTATGATCAATCTAGACAGCATGTTAAAAAGCAGAGACATTACCTTGCCAACAAGGGTCTGACTACTCAAAGCTATGGTTTTTCCAGTAGTCATGTATGGATGTGAGAGTTGGATTATAAAGAAAGCTGAGTGCTGAAGAACTGATGCTTTTGAACTGTGGTATCGGAGAAGACTCTTGAGAGTCCCTTGGACTGCAAGTCCATCCTAAAGGAAATCAGTCCCAAATATTCATTGGAAGGACTGATGTTGAAGCTGAAACTCCAATACTTTGGCCACCTGATGTGAAGAACTGACTCATTTGAAAAGACCCTGATGCTGGGAAAGATTGAAGGTGGGAGGAGAAGGGGATGACAGAGGATGGGATGGTTGGATGGCATCACCAGTTCAAAGGACATGAGTTTGAGCAAGCTCCAGGAGTTGGCACTGGACAGGGAGGCCTGGTGTGCTGCATGCAGTCCATGGGATCAGAGTCACTCATGACCACAGTTATGAAAGAAACAGGAATCTATGTGGGCTAGGTGTTTTAAATAACCGAAACATTTACTTTTTCATGGACTAAAGGAATCAGAAATTTGTTTATATGGCTGCACATAGTAGAAAACAGATCACCTTATTTGACTTAAATCTGTAACTTTTCTGGGTTAAAAACCTGGAGTTTTAGTAACTGTTTCATTAACTTCTCTCCTTTACCTACAAGTAAAAAGACAAATTATCACTTTCAAAAAACATTTATTTTAAAATAAGTTTGAAAAATATCAAACCAAAGCAAGGTTTGTTTCTCTAGATTTCTTGAATGCACAAAATAGGAATATGTTATACATCTCCACTTTAAACACACATATTCACAGCAGATTATCCTTTGCTTTTGTGGGAAAACTGAGTTTCGTAGTGGAAATCAACTTGGATCTGACTTGGGCATTCAGTGTATTACAACAGAGAGCTTGTAAAGGAGGGTATTTAAACCCTTTCTCACTCCTCTTTGGAAACTCTGTCTCCAAGGCAAAGGTAATTTACAAATTTACTATAAAAGAACCATAATTCCTCTCGGTTTTCCAAGTGCTCACTACCATCAGTGAACTCACAAGACAGCAGTGAACAACACCAAAACACTTCACCTGCAAAATGTTTAATTTGGTTTGTCAACTTAGATTTAACTCATAATCTCTTCACTTTCATAGTTCTGTATCAAACTACAAATTAACACTTTTTTAAAGTATGTGTCTGACTCTGTGAGAGAAGGGCAAGGGAAAAGAAACATTAAGTGTTTTAATTCCTAACGTACATGAATTCAACAGAGAAGCTCTCTGAGGGGATTCTGACAGAGAGAAGGTTGTTTCCATGGAATTCCGACAGAGAGTCCGAGGATTCCAAGAAAATCCTGACAGAAAGGTGTGTAAGGGGAATTCTGAGGGGCAGAAGGGGGTTTCTGGTGGAATCCTGAGGGGCAGATGGGGGATTTTCCTGGGGAATCCTGACCCACAGGAAGATAATTCTCTCCTTTAGAATTGAGAGTGAGAACTACCAACAGGCTCTAAGAACCTACCGCTAAAGGCATGGGCTGATAATTCTCTCTTTTAGAATTGAGAGTGAGAACTACCAACAGGCTCTAAGAACCTACCGCTAAAGGCAATGGGCTGTCATGTCCATTTCTAATGCTTAGCCATCATCTCTAATTGTAGTTTGGCGGAGAAGCCGAAGGTGTGACGCTATCAGCTCTGACTCGGTGTTACTTTTATTTGTAAATACACAACTCTGTGAGTCATTAGTGCATTATTCTGGTGTTCATCGTTTTTGTAAGTTTAGAAAGCAGAACCAATGTGAAGGACACATAAACTTATATTCTACCACCAAATACCTGTGTGGTCTCCAAAATAACAGACCTATGTTATATATTCACCAATATTGGTGATCTTTGCCCATTTTCATTAAAAAATACATTTTCCAAAGACATAATGTATTTTATTTTCCTTTTAACGCATAGAACGTTTCTCTTTGACTTAAAATGTGATCTGCAAATAATGAGATATGCATCTCTCCTGAGCTTCTGCCACCTCTGCATCCAACCCAGACTGCACACATATTCACACACACACACAGCAAGCATGGATTTGGGGGGATGACGGACAGTGCTTCTTCCACTTGGACACAAGTCTGTTCTGCAGGGACCCACTCTCACTTCTCACCAGTGACTTACTTTTACAGACAGGGGACTGCCCTGTCCATTTCATGTCTGATTTACATGTCCTGTGTTCAGACCCACCCCAGAGGAAGAATCCTGGATGGCAGGCATACACCAAGGTGCAGCCAAAGGTAGGCAGGTCGATGACTCTTAGGTCTGCATGGGCTGGTGTTTCAGGCTGGTGGCAGGTGTGAGCTAAAATGGGATTTAGTCTATTAGTAAGTCCACTGTAGACCAAGCATGTGTATCTAAGGAAATATGGCAAAAGAGCTGGAAACAGCTATAAACTTAGTTTGCCATTTAAAACTGAGAATACAGGAGCTTTACATATCAATGACATTCTGGTCTCTGCAGCTTAAGGCACAGCGAAGCCTTGATGTTGCCAGTTCTCTCTCTCCCTCTCCTTCACTCTCTCCTCCTCCTCTATCATCTATTTATCACCTATCTATCATCTATTATCGATCTAATCTCCTTCTCTGCATACATGTGTGTAATTAATTATGTACAGAAATTTAGAAATCATAGCTTTAAAATAAACACTTCTGACATACTACTAAGATAAATGATATCTTAAATTTCCTTAAAAGAGTGGTCTTTAAACACAGATTAATGTGTATTTTATTTTATTGGTTTTTTTTTTTTTCCAGTGCTCTGTAGAAACACTGGTTATTCAAATGACAGGCAGGAAGTAGTAGCAGCAAGGGGTGAGGGCAGCTAGATTGGGGCTGGGCAGGTAATGTGTATTTTAAAATATGCTTTGATTTTTGTTCAATGGCAACTAGAAAATTTACTGCCCAGTTAAATGAATAATTAATTTTGGTCAAAATCCACCATGTGTTTAGAAATTACTTAAAATGTAGATTCTTACTTCCTTTAAAAGTATCATTTAGGAGTAAATAAAGTTGTAATTGTTTTCACTGTTTAGTCACTGTGTGTCTGACCTTTGTGACCCCATGGGCTATAGCCTGCCAGGCTCCTCTGACCGTGGGATTTCCCACAGATTCTGGAAACAATTAGTGGTTCCCAAATGGGAAAGGCAGGCAGGGGAGGGATAAATAGAGGAGTTTAACATATATACATATATACACTAATATATATAAAATAGATTATCAGTAAGAACCTACTGTATAGCACAGGGAGCTCTACTCAATGTTCTGTAATGATCTCTATGAGAAACAAATCTGAAAAAGGTGGATATATGTTTTTATACCTGAAATGATGGCTACACTGATGAACATTGATAATAACATTGATTATAAACTATATCCAAAGAAAAACTGCCCCCAAATACCCAAATCATTAACTTTGATATTTATTGTGTTCTAAGTCGCTTCAATCATGTCCAAATCTTTGCAACCTTATGGACTGTAGCCCACCAGGCTACTCTGTCCATGGGATTCTCCAGCCAAGAATACTGGAGTGGGTTGCCATTCCTTTTTCCAGGGTATCTGCCTAACCCAGGGATCAGACCCAGGGATCAAACTCATGTCTCTTCTGACTCCTACACTGCCAGGTGGGTTCCTTACCTCTAGCGCCACCTGGGAAGCTCAAACTTTGATATTGTTTTGTATTTTTTGCTTATAAGTTTATATAATAATGTTCTTTTACCTTCAATAGCAATATTTTATTTACAGGTAAGCCAATCCTATTTAAAATATGCATCAATGCATGCACAACTGGAATCAACATTATTCAACACATTTTGCTGTTACTTACAACTAGCAATTTGTACTTTAACATAGTACGGAGTTGTGGAATTTAGTCATTTTATGTACATTGAATGAATTACTGTCATTAAATATATGCTCTTTAGTGGCTAAAACATAGCTTTGAAAAGCAAAAAGACATAGGGTGGCTGACTGAATTAAAAAAACAAGACCCTTCAATAGGCTGCTTACAAAAAACTCATTTCAGGGTGAAAGACACAGAGATGGAAAGTGAGAGGATAGAAAAAGATTTCATGCAAGTGGGACCAAGAAAGCAGGAGTAGCAATACTCCTAGCAGACAAAACAGATTTTAAATCAAAGGATAAAAAAAGGCAAAAAGAACATTATATAATGCTTGAAGGATCAATGAAAAAAGAGAATGTTTGTTAACATATACATATCTAATATAGGATCACCTAACATACATAAAAGGGCTTCCCTAGTGGCTAGGTGGTAAACAACCTGCCTGCCAATGCAAGAGCTGTGGGTTCGATCCCTGGGTTGGGAAGACCCCCTGGAGGAAATGGAAACGCACTCCAGTATTCTTGCCTGCGACATCCCATAGACAGAGCCTGCCAGTCTACAGTCCATGGGGTTGCAAAGAGTCAGACACTACTTAGCAACTAAACATAAACAACACATAAAGCAAATATTAATAGACATATTAATAGACATGAAGACAGAGATTGATAATAGGAGGAGACTAACAGCCCAGTGACATCCAAAAAAAAAAAGGTATAAGACAGTTAAAAAAAATTAATAAGTCAATCATAACCTTAAATGATATAATAGATCAGTTGGACTTCATTGATATTCATAGGTCATATCATCTAACAAAGCAGACTTTTAGTAGTTTTGAAGTGTAGATGGAATATTTTCTAGGATAGATCATCTACTAGGTCAAGAAATAAGCCTCAACAAATATAAGGAGATAGAATTCATATCAAGCATTTTTCCCACTGTCACATCAATTGAAGAGAATAAGCTAAAAAAGAACACGTGGAGACTAAACACGCTTCTGAAAAGAATCTATGTGTCAACAGTGAGATCAGAAAGGATCTGAAATACCTTAGACAAATGAAAATGAAACACGACTCTACTGGACTCTGCCACATTAGTTCTAAGAGGGAAGTTCATAGTAATATAGACCTTCAAGGAATAATAAAAACTCAAACAACTCAACCTACCAAGTGAAAGAATTAGCAAAAGAAAAAACAGCATAATGTGAACAGAAGGAAGGAAATGAAGATCAGAGAGAAAATAAAAGATCAATGAAACCATGCACTATTGTAAAAGATAAAACTGAAACTTTTTAGCCAGACTCACAAAGAGAAAGAACCCAAATAAAATGAGAAATAAATGGATACATAATAGGTACCATGAAAATCCCCCCCCCAAAAAAATCATATTCTATGAATAACTATAAGCCAACAAATAGGACAACTTAGAAAATGGAAAAATTTCTAGAAACCTACAGACTACAAAGACTGAGTCAAGCAGAATTAGACAATTTGAACCAATCACCAGAAGTGAATCTGAATTTGTAATTAAAAAAACAAAACTCCCATTAAAGAAAAGTCTGACCCAGTCTAGTCTACAAGGTAATTCTACCTGGCACACAAAGGATTGTGCCTTCTATCTATCCTTCTGAAACTCTTCCAAGTAATTAACTGCACAGGGAACACTCCCAAATGCATTCCATGAAGCCACTCATCATCCTGACACAAAAACCAGACAAAGACACTACAAAATAAGAAAATTACAGGCCAACACCTTTGGCAAACATACGTGCAAAAATCCTCAACAAAGTATGAGCAAACCAAACTCAATAATACACAAAAAGGATCAAATACCACTCAAACTGGATTCATTCCAGGGTTGCAGAGAGGGTTCAACATATGTAAAATGAAAACAAAAAGTGATAACTACACTAAAAAAAAGGAAGACTGAAACATAATCTTCATTTCAATAGATACAGAATAGCTTCTGATAAAATGCACCATCCATCCAGGCTAAAACTTCTCAACAAAGTGGATATAGAGGGAACATGTCTCAACATGAAAAAGGTCACTAAAGCAAACCCACAGCCAATATATAACACTCAACAGTGAAAAGGTGAAAGCCTTTCTACTAAATTCAGGAACAAGACAAGAATGCCTACTCTCACCATCTCTATTCAAAATAGTATTGGAAGCCCTAGACAGAGCAAATCAGACACAGTAAGAAATAAATGGTACCCAGCTGGAAGCAAAGAGGTGTAAATGTCCAGATGACACTATCAAGAACCCTAAAGTCTCCACCTAAAAACTATGAGAACTAATGAATTCAGCAAGCTTGTTAATATACAGAAATAAGTTGCATTCCTATACACTAATAATAAAATATCAGAACGAGAAAGTAAAACAAACAAACAAAAAAAACACAAACACCACCAATCCTGTTTAAAGTCACATTAAGAAAAAAACCCTATGAATAAAACAACCAAGGCATTGAAAAGACTATAGGCTAAAAACAATATAAAACATTGTTAAAAGATATAGAAGATGATTAAAAGAAAGGGAAAGATATTCATGTTCTTGGATTGAAAGAATTATTAAAATGGCCATAATACCTAAATCAATCTACACATTTAAGTCAATCCCTATCAAACTGTGAGAATGTTATTCACAGAACTAGAATAATCCAAAAACTGACAGAGAACTATAAAACACTCCAAATTCCCAAAGCAATGTTAAAAAAAAAAGAGCAAAGCTGGAAATATGATACTCCCAGACTTCTGTCTATACTATGAAGCTCAGTAATCGAACCAGTTTTGTATTGGTAGAAAAACAGACACACAGCAATGTTACAGAGTATAGAGCCCAGGAATAAACTGACATACCACTAGTCAATTAATCTACAAAGGAGGCAAGACTATATAATGGAGAAAAGACCACCTCAACAAGTGGTGCTGGGAAAGCTGGACGACCATATATAAAAGAAAGATAATTCTACTATGTGAGGTGACAGAACATCCTAAATTCAAAATTATTTTGAGACCTAAAATAAGGCATAAAACCACAGAATCCATACAAGAGAAGATAGGAGGCTCTGACATACATGGTGGCACTATTTCTTGATTCAGTCACTTAAAGCAAAAGAAATTAAAGCAAACAAAACAATAATTTAAAAAAACACACACACAAATGAGACCAAATTACACATAAAAGCTTTTGCACAAAAGTCATCAACAAAAAAATGGCTGAATGGAAAGTACTACTTGCAAATGGCACAACCAGCAAGGGGTTAATAACTAAGATGTACCAACAGCTCATACAACTCTGTACCAAAAAAAAAAAAAAAAAGATCCAATCAAAAAAATGGGTAGAAGACTCCAACAAACATTTTTTCCAGAGACAACACATAGATGGCAAACAGGCACATGCAGAGAAGCTCCACATTGGTAATTAACAGAAAAAAGCAAAGCAAAATTACAACAAGGTTTTATCCCACATCAGTCAGAATGGCCACCATCAAAAAGTGTACAAATAATAAATGTTGGGGAAGATGTAGAGAATAGGGAACTCTTGTACTCTTTTTATGAGAACGTAAAAGGTGAAGAAAGCTGAGCACCGAAGAATTGATGCTTTTGAACTGTGGTGTTGGAGAAGACTCTTGAGAGTCCCTTGGACTACATGGAGATCCAACCAGTCCAATCTAAAGGAGATCAGTCTTGGGTGTTCTTTGGAAGGAATGATGTTAAAACTGAAACTCCAGTACTTTGGCCACCTCATGCGAAGAGCTGACTCATTGGAAAAGACCCTGATGCTGGGAGGGATTGGGGGCAGGAGGAGAAGGGGATGACAGAGGATGAGATGGCTGGATGGCATCACGGACTCGATGGACGTGAGTTTGAGTGAACTCCGGGAGTCGGTGGTGGACAGGGAGGCCTGACTTGCTGCAATTCATGGGGTCCGCAAAGAGTCGGACACGACTGAGTGACTGAACTGAACTGAAAATGGTATACCCACTATGTAAAACAGCACGAAGGTTCCTTAAAAAAACAAAATTGCAACTGCCACATGATCCAGCATTTCTACTCCTGGGCTCATTTTGGAAAAACACACACACACACACAAAACACACATACACACACACAAATACTAATTTGAAAACATACGTGCACCACAATGTCCGCAGCTGTACTTCTTAAAACAGCCAAGATACGGAAGGCACCTAAGTGCCCGATGACAGAAGAAGGGATAAAGAAGGTACAAACACACAATGGGAAAGAGACTAAAATAAAATGAAATAATGCCATTTGCAGCAACGTGGATGGACCTGGAGAATATTATGCTTAGAGAAACAAGTCAGAGAAGACAATATTATATGGTATCACTTCATATGTGGAATCTAAGAAATACAAATGAATGTATGTGTACAACAGAAACAGACACACACACTTACAGAAAACAAACTTATAGTTACCAAAGGGGAGATGAAGCAGGGAGATACAAAGTGGGGCAAATATGAATAGATAAAACAGATAAGCAACTAGGATTAACTATACAGTGCAGGGAACTATACCCATTATTGTGTAAGAATTTATAATGGTGTATAATCTATAAAAACACTGAGTCACTATGTTGTATACCTGAAACAACATACTTCAAGAGAGAAGGACCATCCACCATGTGGGTCACCCACACATGGGAGAACAGTTACAACTGCAGAGGTTCTCCCCAAGGAGCAAGGTCTGGGTCCCATACCAGGCTCCCCAGAATGGGGGTCTTGTAACAGGGAGACAAGCCCCTAGGCAGTTTGCTTTCGAAGGACAGTAGGGCTTACCTTTAGGAGACTGGTTGTCCTGGGTTTACAGCCACTGGGAGCAGCCATCTGGGATCTCACTGTCCCACATGGACACGTGCCGGCCATCACCACTGTGGGATCCTCCTTCTAGCTGGTCAGCTTCAGGACCCAGCCCTTCCTCTACCCAACAGCCTGTGGGCACCAGGACTGGGATGCTCAGGCTCTGCAACCAACTGGGCAGGGACAAGCCCCACCCACCAGAAGGCTGCTCTTAGTGGCCTCCCCACCCCCACCTCCCCGCAGCTCACAGATGCCCTGGACATGGCCCTGCCCACCAGAGGGCCCGGGACCTAGCCCCACACACAAGCAGTGCATAGGCCCTAGATCAGGGACACCCAGAGCCCCGCAGCCAGAGACCCCAGACCCAGCCATGCCCACCAGCAAGCCTGCTCCAGCCTTGAAGCCATCCTCCCCTAACAGTGGGCAGAGACCAGCTGCAGGACAACTACAGCCTGCTGTGGCAGGACTCAGCCCACTCACCAGCAGGCCAACACCAGCATCAGGGCACCTGTACGCCACCCATCAGTGGTCTGACACCAGCCACAGAGCTCAGAGGCCCTCAGCCAGACCCCAGGACTGGCTCTTCCTGCCAAAGGGCCAGCACAAGCCCCAGGCCCCAGTGTCGCCACCTGGTGGGTGGGGAACAGCCCCGGGATTACCTGGACCTCGACTTAGCCCACCTGTGAGCCAGCACTAGCTCCAGGGACCCCCGTGATTCTGCAGCCACCCTCTCAGGACCTCCCCCTACAACCAGAATCTAGCAGCCTCTGTGCAAGGCAGGGCCTGGCAACCAAATGGATGGGAGGGCCAGCCACACCTACCAGACAGACCACCCATAGTATTCATGCACAGGACCTATGCAGCCCTCATGGGGAACCCAAGAGCATACAGCTCTGGTCACAAGTAGGGAGTGTGCTTGTGGGACACAGAGGATGTCTCCTACAGGGGCCACTTGTCCAAGTTTGGGAAAACGAACCAAACATCACCTACACAAAGTGCAGCAATTTAGGCAAGATGAGAAGACAGAGGAACATGTTCCAAATGAAGGAACCAGTTCTTCTTAGAAGTTATGTGAGAACAGGGAATCTACCTGAGGAGGATGATCATAAAGCTGACTAAAGAACTAAGGAGAAGAACAGATTAACTGAGTAAGAAGAAAGAAGTTTTAAACAGTTAAAAAGATATTAAAAACCCACCAGAGGTGAAGAATATAATTGAAATCAGTACAGTAGAAGACATCAACAGATTGAAGCAGAGGAACAGATCAGTGAGCTGAAAGGCAATAGTGAAAGTCACTGATGCTGAACAGAAAAAAATAAGAAATGGTAGTTTAAGAGACATCTGGGACACCAAGTAACTAATATTCACATTATAAAGCCCCTAGAAAGGGAAGCGCAAAGGAGTAGAGAACACGTTAGAAGAAAGAGTTGAAAACTTCCCAAACCTGAGAGAGTAAACAGACTTCCAGGTCCAAGAAGCACTGAGAGTCCCAAACAGGATTCACCCAAAGAGGGTCACATCATGACACACTAGAAGTAAAATGGCAAAGGTTGGACAGAACATTAGAAGCAGCAAAGAAAAAGCAACAGGTAACAACAAGGGAAACTTCCATAAGGCTTTCAGCTGACTTCTCAACACCAACTCACAGGCCAGAAGTGAGCAGCACAATATTTGTAACATGACAAGAGGGAAAAATACAACCAAGAATACTCTGTCCTGTAAGACTTTCATTCACACTTGATGAAGAGTTTAAGAACTTCACACACAAGGAAAATCTAAAAAGTCCAGCACCACCAAACCAGCTTTACAAGAAATGTTACAGAACTTCTCTAAGCAAAGAAAGAGAAGGCCACAACTAAAAACATGAAACTTATAAAAAGAAAACGCTTAATGGTAAAGGCAAAATTTAGTAAAGCTACTAAATTATGCACCCAACTGGTAAGAAGGTTAAAATTCAATTTAGTATAATCAGCTACAAAATGGGTGTAAAATATGAGAAAGGCAGTAATCTAAGGAGAGGACAGTAAAAATGCAGGATTGTTAAAAGGCATCTGAAATTCACGGACAAGCAACTTAAAATAGTCACATATACAGATTATATAACCTCATGGTAATGACAAACCCCAATCAACAATGCTCCACAGTGATACAAAGAACACAGGAAGTTTAAACACTGAAGATTGTCATTAAAACTCCAAGTACATAAAGGAATAAAAAAACAACCCTGACACAATAACCATAATGGCATTCAGTTCAGTTCAGTTGCTCAGTCGTGTCTGACTCTTTGCGACCCCATGAACTGCAGCATGCCAGGCCTCCCTGTCCATCACCAACTCCTGGAGTTCACTCAGACTCACGTCCATCAAGTCTGTGATGCCATCCAGCCATCTCATCCTCGGTCGTCCCCTTCTCCTCCTGCCCCCAGTCCCTCCCAGCATCACAGTCTTTTCCAATGAGTCAACTCTTCACACAAGGTGGCCAAAGTACTGGAGCTTCAGCTTTAGCATCATTCCTTCCAAAGAAATCCCAGGGCTGATCCCCTTCAGAATGGACTGGTTGGATCTCCTTGCAGTCCAAGGGACTCTCAAGAGTCTTCTCCAACACCACAGTTCAAAAGCATCAATTCTTCGGTGCTCAGCCTTCTTCACAGTCCAACTCTCACATCCATACATGACCACAGGAAAAACCAAAGCCTTGACTAGACATTAAGTACATACAAATCAAAAGTTAAAGTAAATGGCCTAAACGCTCCAATCCAAAGACAGAATGATGGGACGCTAAAGCAAAACCTTGTATATACCGCCTACAAGACACTCACTTTACATCTAAAGATACAGACTAAAGTGAGGGGATGAAAAGTGGCAGTCTATATAAATGGAAACCAAAAGAAAGTCAAGGTCGCACTACTTCCCAGACGAAACAGACTTTAAAACAAACACGGATACAAGAAACAAAGGATTGTGTATAATGACCAAGAGATGAATCCAAAAATATACCCTTGGAGGAGGGCATGGCAACCCACTCCAATATTCTTGCCTGGAGAATCCCTTGGACACAGGAGCCTGGCGGGCTATAGTCCATGAGGTCGCAGAGCTGGACAAGAATAAGCGACTAACACTTTCACTTTCTTTGACTGTAAATATACATGCCCCCAAAGTAGGTGTACCTAAATATATACGACAAGTATTTACATGAAGTGAGAAACTGACAGAAGCAAAATAATAACAGAGGACTTAATGATCAGTGGACAGATCACCCAGATAGAAAAATCAATACAGAAACACCAGCCTTAAATGACACAGTGGTTCAGATGGACTTTATACACACACACACACACACACACACACACACACACACACACACACACACTTACATTATTCCATTCAAAAGCAGAATACATATTCTTTTAAAGTGCACATGGAACATTCCCCTGGATAAATCACATGCTAGGCCTCAAAACAAGCCTTGATAATTAAAAAAAAGGAAATAATATCAGTGATCTCTTCTGACTACAGCACTATGAGACTATAAATCAACAAGAAAACTGCAAAAAGCACAAACCCATAGAGGTTAAACAATACACTACTAAATAACCAGTGGGTCACTAAAGAAGTCAAAGAAGTAATTTTATAAAGCACCTGGAGACAAATGACAACAAAAACACGGTGATCCAAAAAATCTATCAGATGCAACAAAGGCAGTTCTAAGAGGGAAGTTGCAGTAATACCAGTTTACCTCAGGAAACAAGAAAAATCTCTAACATTCTAACCTTATGCCCAAAGGAATAGATAAAGAATAAACCACCCCAAACTGAAAAGGACAATCTCCCAAGACTAAACCAAGAAGAAATAGAAAACACCAACAGACCAATTACTGGTACTGAAATTTAACCAGTAATTTAAAATTCCCAACAAACAGAAGTCCCGGACCAGATGGCTTCACAGGTGAATTCTACTGGACATTTAGAGAAGAGTTAATACTGAAACCATTCCACAAAAACTGCAGAGGAAGGAACACTTCTGAACTCATTCTGAGGCCAGCATCACCCTATGGCCAAAACCAGACAAATCACAGCAATAAGAAAGTTGCAGGCCCATAACACTGATGAACATAGATGTAAACTCCTCAATAAATTAGCAAGGAAACCCAGGAATTCATTAAAAGGACCACACATCATGATCAAGTGAGTTTTATCTTAGGGATAAAGGATGGCTCAGTATCCACTGTCCTTGTGATACACCACAGTAACAAATCAAATCAAAGCTATTTTACCATCTCAGTAAATGCAGAGGAAGCTTTTGACAAAGGTCAACAGCCATTTATAATAAAACCTGAAAGCGGGTATACATACCCCAGCATAAAGATCATGTACATAAGTGCACAGTTAACATCAGACTCAACAGTGAAAAGATGAAACATACCTTCTAAGATCAGAAACAAGACAAGGATGTCCAGCCTAGCCATTTTTAGTCAACATAGTTTTAAAAGTCCTAGTGACAGCAGTCAAATAGAAAGCAATAAAAGGAATCTAAATTGGAAATTAAACTGTGTTTCCAGGCGACATGATACTCTACACAGAAAATCCCAAACATGCTACTAGACAACTACTAGAGCTCAATGAATTTGGTAAGTTTGCAGGATACAAAATTAATATACAGAAATGTGTTGTTATTTGTGCACACTAACAAGCTATCAGAGAAATTAAGGAAATGATCCTATTTACAATCACACCATAAAAGGAAAAGAAATAACTAGGAATAAGCTTACCTAACGTGGCGTAACACCTGTAGTGAGGAAACAAGAGATGCTGGTGAATGACACAGCACCACTCTATGGAAGGACAGACCATGTGCTTGGATTGGAATAATCAACATTGTTAAAATGACCTTACTATACAATGTCACCTGAAATTCAACACAACCCCCTATGAAACATCAGTGACAGTGTTCACTGACTGGAACAAATAATTCTGAGGTCTGTATGGAAAAACAAGAGAATTTGAAGAGTCAAAACAACATTAAGTATGGTCCCATTCCCTGACTTCAGACTACAAAGCTGATCAAAACACACAACACTGGCAAAAAAAGGACACATAGACCAATGGAACAGGACAGATTCCAGAAAGTAACCCATACACTTATGATAAATCAACAAAAGGGGCAAGAATATATACTGGGGAAACAATCTCTTCAATAAATGGTGCTGGGAAGACTGGACAGACACAGGTAAAAGAACAAAATTAGAACATTCAGTACCACCACCGAGAAAAAGAAACTCAAAATAGATTAAAGGCCTAAGGGTATGACCAGAAACCACAAAATTCCTAGATGAAAACATAGGCAGACATGTGATATAAATCACAGCAGCATCTTTAGCATTTTTCTCCCAACACAAACAAGCAAAAACAAACAAATGGGACCCAATTAAACCTAAATATTTTTGTACAGTAAAGGATATCACTGACAAGATGAAAAGACATCCTGCTGAAAGGGAGAAAATATTTGTTAATAATATGACCAATAAGGAGTTAATATACAAAGTATATAAAACAGCTCATACAACTCAGTATCAAATGAACAATCTGATTTAAAAATGGGCAGAGGAACTGAAAAGACAATTTTCCAAAGAAGAAATGCAAATCCCCTAGAGGCACATGAAAAGATGCTCAACATCTTATCAGGGAAACGCAAGTCAAAACCACAGTGAAGTTTCACCTTGTACTTGTCAAAATGACAAGTAAAAAGCGTTAAGTCATCAGTCATGCCTGATTCTTTGAGACCCCTGGACCCCTGCCAGGCTCCTCTGTCCTCAAAAACTATCCAGGCAAGAATACTGGAGTGGGTTAGCCATTCCCTTCTCCAGGGCATCTTCCCCATCTAGGGACTGAAACTGGATCTCCCGCATTGCAGGCAGATACTTTACTGGATATTCTCAAAAAAACAATGAGGACTGGTGAGGATGTGGATTAAAGGGAGTGCTCCTACACTGCTGGTGGGAATGTAAATTGGTGCAGCCACTATGCAGAACATAATAGTGGAAAAAATTAAAAATAAAACTAATAAGAGATTCAGCAATCCCACTCCTGGGTACATATACAAAGAAAACGACAACACTAACTGGAAAAGAAATGTGCAACTCAAAGTTCACAGCAGCAGTATTTACAAAAGAGACAGCTAGGGAGATCTGAGCCCCCCCCACCCCCGCCAGGCCTGCAGTCACACTGCGAGTCCATGCCCTTACTTACCAGCCTCTTGCTAAACGCACAGCCACCAACTGAGAGGTCCTGATGCCTGGCCTGAGTGTGCTCCCCTCAGGCCCCCAGCATCGCCCAAGTCCTCATGGCCTGAAGACCATGTGGCCTCTCTCTGCACAGAGAGAAGGTCCACATCTTCTCACCATCATTCCATCCCTCCAGCTGCCTCAGGGGACCTGGACCAGCCTCCCCCTGGCCTCTTCCCGCTGTCCAGGACTTTCTCAGCAGCCCTCCTCCACCATCACTCACCCATTTCCCTGACAAGTCACCCCTTCTGCTTGGTGACAGTCAGCCCATAAACGTGCAGTGACTGTTCCCAACACTGAGACCTCCTGGATCTCACGTCTTCAACTGCCACTATTCCTCTTCCCAGAGAACCCTGAAAGGGCCTCCTGCACACGCGATCCCACGTCCCCAGCAGCCCCCGCCCTCTGTCTCCCTGAGACGGGCTCGGCTCCCTCGTGGCATGCCCCGACCCTGCCATGGTGGCCCCCATGCCTGACCCTCAAGGGCACTCACACATTCACTTCCCCATCTCAAGGTTCCTCCTTGTGGATCCTGGACACGACCTTGTCTCGGTCCCTCCACCCCGCAAGACCCCTCACCACTGTGGCTCCAGAGGCCAGCCCACCCTTCCTCACGGGTCTCAGTCAGGCCTGTCCCCCCAGGCTCCCAGGTTTTCCCTCTGCTCCAGCTGCACAGCCAGCTTCCCCCAGGTGACTCCAGGGTGTCTGAAACCCATCAAGCCCCCCATCACCCCCAAACCAGCCTCTTCCTGTCTTTCCTCAGCTGCCTCCATAAAGGGCACATCTTCACTCACTGTTGTTTAAGTCAGTACTCCTGGGACCGTCCTGGATTCCATTCCGTCAGCATGTCCTGCTGGCTGCACCTGCAGGACATGCCCAGAACGCTCACTGTCACCTCTGTCCACATCTCCCCAGCTTCCCAGCCTCCACCTTGGCTCCCTGTCACAGCCTGGTCCACATGGCAGAGCCACCCAGTTCCTGAAAGTCACCACACAGCGTCCTAGGCTGAAGAACCTCCCCCCGCCCCCCCGCGACTCTGCTCTCAGGGTAAGAGCCCCAGACCCCACACCACAGCCAGGCCCCATTCCAGCTCCCTGGAATGGCTGGGTACCCACTGGCCCAATGCACCCTTCCCTCCCTACTATTTCCTTACTTATGGGCCAGGGTTCTAGGCACCAGTCTGGTACGACCAACAGACACTGAAACAGGTGTGAGCTCTCCTCACTATTTAAGTTCAGGATAAACTGGCAAAAATAAACAATAATTTACTCTTCTCAGTGAACAGTTGGTTCTGGAAAGCAGTTCTATAAGACAGGAAATGTTATGTCAATATGTAATGGGTTGAATACATTTTAATGGTTACTACAAATGAAAACCAAGGCAAGCATGGACTCAGCCCAGCAAATCTCAGCCCCATGATCTCCTCTGTGAAGTCGGCGGGCAGCCAGTCCGCATAGCAGACACGTGAGGATGCTTCCCGACAGGACACACGGTAGCCACCCCTCCATCCTTGGGTACCATCGTGTCCACCCCCAGATGCTTGTCAGGACAGCAGAAGATCCAGGAAAGAGAGATTCATTCCTGCTGTGGACTTTGATGTGGGGGTGAGGTCATGCTCACATCCCACTCTGGGGGTGACAGCCAGGAGCAGGGTGGGGCCACCAACAGGAAGCTGGTGAGAGGAAATGGCAGGGTGGGGGTGTGTCTGTCAAACCCCTATAACAGCAGGACTATGAGCTGAATCCTCAGAGCCTGGAGGACAGATGTCCAAGATCAACCCACCGCAGATTCAGTGTCTGATGAGGCCCCTTCCCAGTTCACACACGGTGTCTTCTCCCTGTGTCCTCAAATGGCAGAAGGGTTGGGGGTGCTCTGATTCCATTCATGGGGGGCTCCACCCTCATGGCCCCATCACCCTCTAAAGACCAACACCACCACCCTGGGCATTTGGATTCAACTTGAGTTTCAGGGGGATACACACTCAGACTGCAGCAGAATGACCCCACTAAACCGACGTACAGGATTCATGCCGAACGCAGGCAGGGATCAGACCTCAGTATCAGGGGGTGGGGGATGACCAGTCTGGTCTGATGTTGAGCCTGGCGAGCTCTGACTAATCGGACTCAACAGGAATCTTGCTGAAATTGGACAATAAAGAGACAGACCCCGAAGCCTGAGGAGTCAGGACCTCGCTGGCAGCCACTCAGAGGAGCCCGACTAGAGTCTGGTCCACGAGAGACTGTGACCCTCCCCTGTCCAGCCCACCTGTCACTGTCACTTTGGCCCAGACTGTCCCTTATCCACAGTGCAGGGGGGCCCACAGCATTCCTGGACCCCCAGTCCTGCTTGCAGAACTCCACAGGCTCCCCCTGAGGCATGAGAGGGGACTTTGGCTTGTGTCTATCACCAGGACTTGACCACACAATGTGACTCATGTGAACTGGTATCCAGTACATATAAAGCTGACACTACGCTGCAGTCTTCTATGTGTATAGAATTAGGTCTGAACAGTGCACACACTGTAACACCTCACTGCTAAAAAATGCTAATCAGCAACTGAGCTTTCCAAGTCAGAAAAGTAAGATCACTGATCATATATCAAATAATGAAAGTCTGAAATACCCCAAGAGTAATTAAAATATGACAAAGTGAGCAAATGCTGTTGGAAAACTGGCACCATATTTGCTCACGGTAGGGTTGCCACAAACCTTCGATTAGTAAGAAACACAGCATCTGCAGAGCACCGAGCAGAGAGCACCTACGTCCATGGGACACCCCTTGCATGGGCAGCAGCTGCCCAGGAGAGATGTTTGTTTACTGACCCAGGGTCCCCTGAGGAGCATCCACCCTCGGTGCAGGACCACCCCTCACTCCCAGCCCCTCAAATGATGGCGTTTGCCAGAGTGGTCAGGGGACTCGACCCTCGTCCTTTAAGTTCAGAGCCCACCATCTTTGGACAGCTGGGTCTGGAAAAGCACTCCTGACACCAGTCCACACCCCCCCTGGATCCTGGTCACACAGAATTCCTGCCCTGGGTCTCCCTGACCTTATGCCCCCACTCAGGAAGTGCTCCAGACAAGAGGGAAGATGGACTTGCCTCCAAGCTCTGAACAACTAGAAGACTAGTCACTTCTGATAACGAGGTACATGGTCTTCAGGACTGACTGGCAAGGCCTGGCATCTGAGGATGCTGAGCCCAGCTGCACCAGGTTGCCCATCAGTGGCTTTCTGGGGATGAAGCATGCAGGCACCGTCCTAGACAACAGGTCACAGGCGAAGTACTGTCACTGCTAGTGGACCAGGCTCATTCTGCTGGGCGCACAGCAAGCCAAGACACTGAGATGCCAAGGTTGTCAGCAAATAGGGCTTATTTATGAGGCAGCCAAGCAAGGTGACTGGAGAACAAATCTCAGATCTGCCTCCCAGGAGTCGTGGACCTGGAGTACCGATGGGACAGTGAATAGGGCCGCATGGGCACTATGATTAAAAAGGTGCCTAAACATCCTTGTGCACAGGCGTGACTAGGCTCCAAGCCTCGGCATGTTCACAAGGTCACCAGCTCACCTCACCAGGTGAGGTGTTAGTGGTTGAGACGGTCCTATCCCATCTCAACCAGCTCAGCTCACACTCAACAGAGCTGCCTCCAAGTCCCTAGAGGACAACTCAGAGAAACAGCTAATTGATTAGGCTTTGAGCTGCTTGGAGGACATGCAAGCCTTCACAACCTTGATTAGGGACAGCAGGTAGAATGGGTATAGCCCGCAGGCTCTGGGTTCAATGACCCTCCCATTCGAGATGGTGCCTCAATCCGGGGAAAGGGGTGAGGACAGCTTTGGAAACTTTCTACTGTAAGGAGACCCAACAAGGGCTCGAAGAGTCAAACTACTTAGCACTCGTCTGAGTGTATTTTCTTATTTCTGGTTCCACGTTAACATTCACCTCAATAAAAAATAACTCCTGCACCAGCTGTCAAGGCAGCCACAGGCCCAAGGCTGGTAACTGAAACTGCAAAGATGGACCCTCAAGGGGCACAGGGAATGCCAGCCATGTCTAACGTTCAGGATTTTTAGGGGTTTTATCCATGGAAAAGGAATGCAAAAGCAGGAAGTCAAGAAACACCTGGAGTAACAGCAAATTTGGCCTTTGAGTACAGAATGAAATAGGACAAAGGCTAACAGAGTTTTCCCAAGAGAATACACTGGTCATAGCATACACCCTCTTCCAACAACACAAGAGAAGACTTTACACAATGAACATCACCAGATGGTTGATACAGAAATCAGACCGAGTATATTCTTTGCAGCCAAAGATGGAGATGCTCTAAACAGTCAGTAAAAACAAGAACGGGAGCTGACTGTGGCTCATATTATGAACTCCTTACTGCCAAATTCAGACTGAAATTGAAGAAAGTAGGGAAAACCACTAGACCATTCAGGTATGACCTAAATCAAATCCCTTACAATTATACAGTGCAAGCGACAAACAGATTCAAGAGTTTAGATCTGATAGACAGAATGCCTGAAGGACTATGGACAGAGGTTCGTGACACTGTATAGGAGGTGGTGATCAAGACCATCCCCAAGAAAAAGAAATGCAAAAAGGCAAAATGGTTATCTGAGGAGGCCTTACAAATAGCTGTGAAAAGAGAGAAGTGAAAGGCAAAGGAGAAAAGGAAAGATATATCCATTTGAATGCAGAGTTCCAAAGAATAGCAAGGAGAGATAACAAAGTCTTCCTCAGTGATCAATGAAAAGAAATAAAGGAAAATAATAGAATGGGAAAAACTAGAGATCTCTTCAAGAAAATTAGATATGCCAAGGGAATATTTCATGCAAAGATGGGCACAATAAAGGACAGAAATGGTATGGACCTAACAGAAACAGAAGATATTAAGAAGAGGTGACAAGAATACACAGGAGAACTATACAAAAAAGATCTTCATGACCCAGATAACCATGATGGTGTGATCCCTCACCTAGAGCCAAACATCCTGGAATATGAAGTTAAGTGGGCCTTAGGAAGCATCACTATGAACAAAGCTAGTGGAGGTGACAGAATTCCAGTTGAGCTATTTTAAATCCTAAAAGATAATGCTGTGAAACTACTGTATTCAATATGCCAGCAAATTTGGAAAACTCAGCAGTGGCCACAGGACTGGAAAAGGTCAGTTTTCATTCCAATCCCAAAGAAATCCCAGAGAATGTTCAAACTACTGCACAATTTCACTCATCTCACACACTAGGAAAGTAATGCTCAAAATTCTCCAAGCCAGGCTTCAACAGTACGTGAACTGTGAACTTCCAGATGTTCAAGCTGGATTTAGAAAAGGCAGAAGAACCAGAGATCAAATTTCCAACATCCATTGGATCACCGAAAAAGCAATGGAGTTCCAGAAAAACATCTACTTCTGCTTTATTGACTATGCCAAAGCCTTTGGCTGTGTGGATCACAACAAACTGTGGAAAATTTTTCAAGAGATGGGAATACCTGACCACCTGACCTGCCTCCAGATACATCTATTTGCAGGTAAAGAAGCAACAGTTAGAACTGGACATGGAATAACAGACTGGTTCCAAATCGGGAAAGGAGTTCGTCAAGGCTGTATATTGTCACCCTGCTTATTTAACTTCTATGCAGAGTACATCATGAGAAACGCTGGGCTGGAAGAGGCACAAGCTGGAATCAAGACTGCTTGGGAGAAATATCAATAACTTCAGATATGCAGATAACACCATCCTTATGGCAGAAAGTGAAAAAGAACTAAAGAGTCTCAATGAAAGTGAAAGAGGAGAGTGAAAAAGTTGGCTTAAAGCTCAACATTCAGAAAACGAAGATCATGGCATCCAGTCCCATAACTTCATGGCAAATACATGGGGAAACAATGGAACAGTGACAGACTTTATTTTGGGGGGCTCCAAAATCACTGCAGATGGTGACTGCGGCCATGAAATTAAAAGATGCTTACTCCTTGGAAGGAAAGTTATGACCAACCTAGACAGCATATTAAAAAGCAGAGACATTACTTTGCCAGCAAAGGTCCATCTAGTCAAGGCTATGGTTTTTCCAGTAGTCATGTATGGATGAGAGTTAGATATAAAGAAGGCTGAGTGCAGAAGAATTGATGCTTTTGAAATGTGGAGGTGGAGAAGACTCTTGAGAGTCCCTTGGACTGCAAAAAGATCCAACCAGTCCATCCTAAAGAAAATCAGTCCTGAATATTCATTGGAAGGAATGATGCTAAAGCTGAAACTCCAATACTTGGCCACCTGATGCAAAGAACTGACTCATTTGAAAAGACCCTGATGCTAGGAAAGATTGAAGGCAGGAGGAGAAGGGGACGACAGAGGATGAGATGGTTGGATGGCATCACCAACTCAATGGATTGAGTCTGAGTAAACTTCGGGTGTTGGTGATGGACAGGGAAACCTGGTGTGCTGCAGTCCACGGGACTGCGAAGAGTCGGATACAACTGAAATGAAGTGATCCAGGGAAAGGAGGGGACAAGTGATCAGCTCAATTGATAGGTTACATCTGAAGTCAGTGAAGTTAGCTGTGGTCAGAAAGTTAACCAGCGCAACCAAGCACAAGCTGTTACAGAAACAGGTTTTGTAAGACAGAACTGTTGCCAGAGAGATTACCCTCTTCTACCAATGTAGCAGAAATCCTCATCATTACCTACTTCTACCACTGCAGAAGTCCTCCCAAGCCTGGGAGGTTAGAAACAAAGGAATCACAAAAGAATACATCCTCCTCATAACCTAGCAAGTCTTTATGTTCCCCTCCAAAGGGTCTGACTTGAACAAAGCCACCATGGCCACAAAGCCACCACGGCCACAAACCCACTTACCTTGGTTTCTTTCTTGCAGTTTTTTTTTTGTTTTTCTTGCCACCGAACAGCAATTTGAGGTCTGTTGAGGTTGCTCTACCCCTGGGAGAAGCCAGTGTCTAGAACCAGCAAGGTTTGGACGACTTTGGTCGAGGTCCCCCTTCTGCAGCATGGTTTTCATTTCCCATTGCAGTTCTCCTGAGAGCTTGACCAGCAGGGATGAAGCCAGTCGTCCGGACGTTCATCTTCCAACATTCCAGTCTAGAGGTCCGCTGTCTCCTCCTTTAAGTGTCATGAGAAGGGTTTTCTGTTGAGTCCAAAGTTGGGGGTCCAGATGTGGCAGAGCCCAGTCACTCCCAGGAACCCTACAGTGTCTTCCGGTGGCAACTGCAATCCTGGTTAGAGCTCCACCCCTCCCCCGTCAGCTCTTTGTTCTTGAGTTCAAAACCCCAAATATTTAACAGATGACTGAGAATCTGCCTTCTTCCTGGACACCTTATAGCCTCATTCAGCCAAGAAGTTTGAAGTCAAACCGGTACCTTGGTCTCAGGTGTCCTCTGTCTCACTGGTGATCAAACTATCATCTGCATCCTGGAGCACGGACTCCCTGTTTAGTTCAAGGTCCCCCAAGTCTGACCAGGACTTCAAGTACTGTGAACTTCTAAGTCCCTGAGGACGCGCTATTCAGCAGTACTGTAGGCTAACTCCTTATCTCCATCTTCCCAACTTGAAAGCAGACTTGGGATTCAAAACTCAAGGATGTGCAGAAAAGGCCTTCTTCAAGTCCACAACAGTCAAACAACAAGAGTCTCTGGACAAAGTCATGAGCAGAGGATGGGCTAGGGATAGCAATGCATTCCTACAACCTATTAAGTGCTCTTCAGTCAGGTACAAACACTCAGCTGTGGACCAGCCAATCACAAAGTGACCATCAGAAGCATACTGGGTCATACTGGAGGAAGGCTGCTAGGAGTCCAACCCAGGCTTTGCTTCCTCCTTTTCATGGATCCTGGATAAAGTCTGGATGCCTGCCCCCTGCAGAGCCTGACCCGTACAGCTGCGGCCATCTCCCCTCTTCCAGCAACCCCATATGCCCATCCCCTAGACTCGCCCTCTGGGGGTTTCTCTCCCAGAACTGCCACTGTAGAGCCTGCAACTCGCAGGACTGCTCTGGTGGTGCTTTAAAATCCACCTGGTGTCCAGGTGCAGAGAATACACTGGCACTTAGTTCAGTCAATCTTATCCCAGAGAGGGAGTGAGGCCATCAGGCATGGACAGAAAACTATTAGGGGCTCTTCCCCCGCTGGAGAAAAGTTTTTCTCTAGGGTCCTCTGACACCCCTTGCTACTAACAGTCTCAAAGAAAGTTTAGAAAGCCAGGTAGTTAAAACCAAGTTCCCTGACTTCCATGTAGTGATTTCCATCTGCCAAGTGACCCACAGCTCCAGGTGGGAGACAGTGATGATTTGGCAGCCTCACCCTTGGTCGCTGTCATTGTCAGTTACCTGGGGCAGTGGAGGTGCCACCTGTTTAGCTTCTTCAAGAGTCATAGCGTGGGACACTATTCCAGGGTCCCTCCTGCCTGCAGTATGCACATTAGTTAGGTCCCACTACTGGGTGCCTCATTCGAATGGGGGTTTAAGGCCTCCTACCTTTTGCCAAGTCCCTTGTGGGGGTCGTGGTTTGGCTCATTATTTCATGAGTTCAGGCAGCCGCCAGCACAATGGCCCATTTCATTCTCCAGTGTTTCCTTTTCTCCTGAAATTGGTCCCTGCAAACACAAACTTAAGGCCATTCCAAGCTGAGACATCAGCATCCTTAAAGCCCACTCCCCCATCCTTCGCAGCTTCTTCTGTTGTCAGAGTTGCTCTGAAAAATGAGAATCATGGGACCATTTTAAATTCCCTGGGTCCTCATGGTCTGTATCTGTATTGCCAGTAGGCTTTACAAACCCTGTCTAGAAATTCTGAAGGCTTCTCATTCAGTTTCTGGTTCAATAGCAGAAACCTTTTGTATTTCATTAAGGCTTCTTTGTTTTGGCCCCCTCTTCACAGTACGGCAAGAATGCAATCTCTATGATGTTCACATTTCAGCCTATCCTCAGCACTCACATCCCAACTGGGATCTGCTCACACAGCTACACTTGCTGTAGCCCGAGCTGAGTCACCACAGGTTTCTGTAGAAGCCCGTCTGCCTCCTTCTGAGCTTTATCCTGCACTATCCTACATTTTTCTGAAGTGAGAAGGGTGTTTACTACACTTTGAACATCTCCCCAGGTCAGGCTACTGATTGCAAGAGGAAAAAAAAAGATTGAAACGTTTTCTGTCCCCTTGGGGTCATCTCTGTAAGTTGGCATACTGTTCTTTCAAATAAATTCAAAGTTGCAGAAGAACAGTGGACCTAGATCCATCCCACCCACCTCGCATTCACACCCCCAAGGGGAACTTGCTTTAACAGATGTTGCCCCACTTGAATTTGGGTAGCTTTCTAGCCCAATCAGGTGCCCCGGTGGGTTTGACAGCAAGTCATCCTCCTTTTCAAACAGGTTTCTTTCCTTCCCTGTGGGACTTTATATCTTCCTGGCACAGGTGTATTCTGATACAACATAGGAGACTGTAAAAAAGCATTTCACTTTCCCATTTACAAAATAAATCTGGTTGAAAACTTGTATTGTAACTTAAGAATCTATTTCCAGGCTGTTTTCCTCTCGAGTCTAAAGGATGCTGTGGCCATGCAGAGAGAGAGAGAGAGAGGCAAGCGTCGGTAGAGAAGTGGGCAGGAAGAAAACCACCTTTTCCTTGGGCGTGGTTTCATAAGTCAAGGTCACCCAACTTTGGTGAACACAGTTTAAGGGAATCACAAGCCGGGGGTGGGGGTGGAGTGGGGGGTTGCAATTAGCACCTCCCATTCTGAAGCGGCTTTGCTTCCAGTGGTCACAGCAGTGAAATGTAAGGGTCCTTGCTGTGGTCACCAAGAAGCTTAGTTCCCAATAGCCAATTCTTATTTTTCTTACAGAAACTTTACTTATTACAACACAAAACAGGAAACAATGCAGATGTCATTCAACAGGTAAATAAACTGTAATACACCCATACAATGATACAGTAACTTGGCAATGAAAATGAAAAGACCACTAAAGCCCTCAATCTGTATGAATCTCCAAAGAATTACTGAGTGAAAAAAGCCAAAGGTTATATACCATAAGATTGCATTTAAACAGCATCTATGAAAATGGGGAAATTACAGAACTGGAGATAAGGATGAATGAGGTAGCAGGGACAGGAGGAAAGTAGATGTAACTGTTTAAAGTCAGGCAATGAACAAGGTTTTTGCGGGGCACTTACATGTTCTGTTTTCCTAAAAGCTCAGTCTGTAAAGAATCTACCTGTGATGCAGCAGACTCTGGTTCGATTCCTAGGTCGGGAAGATCCCCTGGAGAAGGAAAGGCAACCCACTCCAGTATTCTTGCCTGGGAAATCCTATGGACAGAGGATCCTGGTGGGCTACAGTCCATGGGATCACAAAGAGCTGGACATGACTGAAGCAACTTAGCATGTGACTATTCAGGGTCAATACGCTAGTTCCTATGTTTAACTATAGTTTTTCACAGGAGTTATTATGAGGGAAATTGGGTAAAGAGCATACAGGATCTCCATATTATTTCAACTGTCCAATTTCAACAATTATCCACAAAAGCTTAACAAAAGAAGTTTTCCACATCAGCTGTCTCATCCACACACTTCTGTACTCTACACAACCTCATGCAGATTAAAGTGTATTTTCTTAATTTGTATAATTTTCTTAAGAGTTGAGCAGCATATTAAGTTTATTAGCATTCTGGATAACTGTTTCTTGCACAGAACCAAGATCTGGGGCCATTCTTTCATAAACAATAACCCAGAAGCCCAATCTCAACAGTTAAGCCAGTCAGACATAGGCAGACGTGAACAAAGGAGACCAAACACCAGAGCCCGGGGCTCCAGCCCTGGCGCGTCAGCTGCCATAGTGCGCGCTTAGCCATGTCCAGCTCTTTGCCGCCCCATGTGGGCCGGAGTCCTCCAGGCTCCTCTGCCCATGGCATTCTCCAGGAAGAATACTGGAGTGGGTTGTCATTCCCTTCTCCAGGGGATCTTCCTGACGCAGGGATCGAACCTGCGTCTCTTGCCTCTCTTGCATTGGCAGACGGGTTCTTTATCGCTGAGCAACCCCAACGAGTCTGAGTGAACTCTGGGAGTTGGTGATGAACAGGGAGGCCTGGCATGCTGCGATTCATGGGGTCGCAAAGAGTCGGACACAACTGAGCTGAACTGAACCCCAACCCGGGAAGCCTCTCAGCTGCCGGACGTTGCCTAATAGTCTCCAAAGCCCTCCAGCCGTCCTCGAGCCCCGCCCTGGTGAGGACAAGCCCACGAACTGGCGCCGGTGCGTCTCGTTAACGAGGCAAAGCACCCAGAAGACATCTTCCTACCCAAACTCTAAAACCGCTTTTCTACCACAAAACAAAACAGCACAGGAGGTCAGGGTGCCCGGTGAGGGCCGGGGAGGCGGCCGTGGAGCAGAGGGACCAGAGGCTCAGGCTGGGCCTCCCGGTCGCTGGGAGGGGCATAGTCCTCAGGCCGAGGTCCTCCTGTAATTCCTCCTTCCTGGCCTGCTTCCAAATTCATCACCAAATTCGTCACCAAGTTGGTTTTGTTTGACGCAAAACAAACTGAGGTGAAGCACGGAGAGGGGTTACTCACAGCGAGACGACGAGAGGGGACAGCAAGCTTCCAAAACACCTCAGCGAAGCCCAAGGACTGACAGAAAAGAAGCAGCGAACTGCTGACCCGGGCTGCGCGGACTCAGGGACTCAGGGCGTGGGGGGCGTGGATGTGGGAACACAGGTGGGGGTGGGTCTAGACACGAGGTCGCAGAGTACGGGGGTGCGGGCGTGGGGGGGGGTGGGTGCGGGGACGCAGGGCGTGGGGGGCGTGGCCGTGGGAGCGCAGGGCGTGGGGGCGTGGCCATGGGAGCGCAGGGTGTGGGGGGTGTGGCCGTGCAGGGCGTGGACGCAGAGAACAGAGGGTGTGAGGGGTGTGGATGCGATGCCGCAGGGCGTAGGAAACCAGGGGGCGTGGGGAACCAGGGGGCCGGGCGTAGGCAGCCAGGGGAGGCCCGGAATCCCGTATTTGGAAAGGTGTCCAGTGGTTCCTGTGCCCAGGTACAACTAGGCTCCAGGCCTCCACACATCACAAGGTCCCCAGGTCTGTGCAGACCCAGTTGAGGGGTCAGTGGTCCTATCCAGGCTCAATCGTCTCAGCCCAAACTAGGCAGCTGAGACCGCGAAGGCCTGGAAAACTTGAGGAAAACCGCTTACTGTTGAGACTACAGGCCGCTTGGAGGACAAGACGTCTTAAAAAGACCTTGATTGGTGAGGGCAGGTGCAGTGGGTTTCAGCTTGAGCATCAAAGGAGCGATGGGGCTGTGATCCTTGACTTACAAGGAGGTATTAGAAATGTCACTGGTCAAGGGACTAGAGCACTTGGGGCATGGGTCAGTTCATTTCAGTTCAGTCGCTCAGTCGTGTCCAACTCTTTGCGACCCCATGAATCACAGCACGCCAGGCCTCCCTGTTCATCACCAGCTCCTGGAGTTCACTCGGACTCACGTCCATCGAGTCGGTGATGCCATCCAGCCATCTCATCCTCTGTCGTCCCCTTCTCCTCCTGCCCCCAATCCCTCCCAGCATCAGAGTCTTTTCCAATGAGTCAACTCTTCTCATGAGGTGGCCAAAGTACTGGAGTTTCAGCTTTAGCATCATTCCTTCCAAAGAAATCCCAGGGTTGATCTCCTTCAGAATGGACTGGTTGGATCTCCTTGCAGTCCAAGAGGCTCTCAACAGTCTTCTCCAACACCACAGTTCAAAAGCATCAGTTCTTCTTCACAGTCCAACTCTCCCATTCATACATGACCACAGGAAAAACCATAGCCTTGACTAGACGGACCTTAGTTGGCAAAGTAATGTCTCGCTTTTGAATATACTATCTAGGTTGGTCATAACTTTTCTTCCAAGGAGTAAGCGTCTTTTAATTTCATGACTGCAGTCACCATCTGCTGTGATTTTGGAGCCCCCAAAAATAAAGTCTGACACTGTTTCCACTGTTTCTCCATCTATTTCCCATGAAGTGAAGTGACTAGATGCCATGATCTTTGTTTTCTGAACGTTGAGCTTTAAGCCAACTTTTTCACTCTCTTTCACTTTCATCAAGAGGCTTTTTAGTTCCTCTTCACTTTCTGCCATAAGGGTGGTCTCATCTGCATATCTGAGGTGATTGATATTTCTCCCGGCAATCTTGATTCCAGCTTGTGTTTCTTCCAGTCCAGCGTTTCTCATGATGTACTCTGCATAGAAGTTAAATAAGCAGGGTGACAATATACAGCCTTGATGTACTCCTTTTCCTATTTGGAACTAGTCTGTTATTCCATGTCCAGTTCTAACTGTTGCTTCCTGACCTGCATACAGATTTCTCAAGAGGCAGCTTAGGTGGTCTGGTATTCCCGTCTCTCTCAGAATTTTCCACAGTTTATTGTGATTCACACAGTCAAAGGCTTTGGCATAGTCAATAAAGGAGAAATAGATGTTTTTCTGGAGCTCTCTTGCTTTTTCCATGATCCAGCGGATGTTGGCAATTTGATCTTTGGTTCCTCTGCCCTTTCTAAAACCAGCTTGAACATCAGGGAGTTCACGGTTCACATATTGCTGAAGCCTGGCTTGGAGAATTTTGAGCATTACTTTACTAGCATGTGAGATGAGTGCAATTGTGCGGTAGTTTGGGTCAAGACCCCAGGAAACGTTGGATTGTGAGGTTGAGACTTGCCCTTACTACTAACAGGCTCGTTTTTATTTAATGGAATAAAGCCTTCCCAGGCAGCAAGGCTACTGCCCTCACAATGAAAAAAATTATTTTTATTTCACTAAATATTAAATTCCAGTTTTGTTAATTAGGTTTGTGTTTGCAAAGCTCACTTCCCAGTTAGTTCCTTGCTATTGTGTTACAGTGCTAAAAAGTTTAATTGAGCTATTAAGGGACACTCTAAGTTTCTAAAGCTTATCTCACTAATCTATCTTTAATAAAGAGCAGATGCCTCAATGACCTGCAACCAGAGATTTATATATTGTGAAATAGACATATTTCAAAGGACTATCACCAACCTGGACAGAGTATAATGGAGAAGGGTTAATTTTAAATTTACACTGGATCTGCTTCTGTGACTTTGTTCCTTTTTTGTTATTAAAAACATTCATAATGGCCTGCCTGAGGAAGATAACCTGAGCAACCCATCTGTGAAGAACTGTAAGGCTTGCCATTCTAGCGACATTTGCAAGGATTGAATAGTTTTCACTTTATTTCCTCACCTTCCGCCCCACCCCACCCCCATCTCTGATCCAGAAAAGAACCTGGCAACCAGGCCTTGACAAGATGGTTATTTTGAGGCACTAGTCTGCCATTGTCTTGATCAGCTTTCTTTGAATAAAGTAATCTTCCTTGCTTCATCCCCTCACTCACAGATTCATCGGCCTGTCATATGGTGAGCAGAGTGAGCCTGGACTCCTAACAACTTGGCTTAGCCAGCCTGGAGCCTCACTGCTGGTGGCTAGCCGGCCCCAATCAGGGAATACTGGGGCAAGACCCTGGCAGCTGCTGGGGCCATTTGTCCTGAGGGTCTTTCCTTTAAGATTCCCTGTAATGGTACCAGCAGCCCGCAGCACTTGGCAGTTGAAACAAGGAACTGACAAACTTCTAAGGGTTGATGACTTGATTTCATTTGTAGGGTAAGTCTATCCAATTCAACAGCCAGTTTGCCTGTTTTGTGTACCCTTTTGTGTTAACAGCCTATGGGCTCAATTTTGGAGGGTAAGTCGCTCCAGTGTGAACACTGGGAACATTTCCATCCCTCCCCCTGCTCCATTTGTACTTTTCCTTTATGGGACAAACCAGTTTGGTTGGGGTACCCTGTTGGAGAGGGAAAATGTTGTTGGACTCTACTCTGAACTGGTTCATTTGGGAACTAGTTGGATTTAGCTCATTTGTTTTGTAGGGTAAATTGACCTGATTCAGGAATTGGCTCAGCTAAAAGCGATTCATTGGGGAGCTAGTTTTTTTGGGAGGGTGGGTAGCCTAGCTGTAATTAGTTCATTTGTTTAGTAGGGTAAACTTGCTTACTTGATTGAGGGAATCAGTTCATTTGTGCATGGATGCTGAAATTTGTGCCATTTTTGTTGAAATTTGTCTGCATGTTTTGGGCTTTGGTGTTATAAAGCTTATAAAATGGGAAATATTTCATCTATCCCAAAGAAAAGATCTTTGGGGTGAATATTAGATATGGCAAGAGCAGAATGTTAGGACCAAACTGGAGCCAGGACAGGCTCTAAGGAGCAGGCTTGGCCTGAGGTTTAGTCTCTAGGAAAGCTGAGACACTGGGAACTCCCGCAGGCAGTGTAGCTCGACCAATCAGAAAAAATCCCCATAGCCCCCCACCCGTGCCAGACCCGAGCCAATCTGGATAGGGATGCGAGGTTTAAAAGTCCCACACACGGGTACCGTTTAGCCAATCAGCTATGCTGTTACAAGAACAAAGAACTGTCTGTATAAAAGTAGATTCAGAGGTTGGGGCTCTTGTCAAAACTCCACTGTGCTGGATGAGACATGAGCCCTAGCTCGAGCTAGCAATAAAACCCCTTTGTGCTTTTGCATTGCTGTGAGTGTCTTATTCTCTGAGTCTTGGGGAACCGGACCGTGGGCATAACAAGAAGAGCAATGGCCTCTGAATGGCTCACAGTTAAACGATCTGGCAGTCCCATCTGTTAAAACTCAACACTCAAAACACAAAGATCATGGCATGTGGTCCCATCACTTCATGGCAAATAGATGGGGAAACAATGGAAACAGTAACAGACTTTATTTTCTTGGGTTCCAAAATCACTGCAGATGTTTACTGCAGCCTTGAAATTAAAAGATGCTTGCTCCTTGAAAGAAAAGCTATGACCAACCTAGTGAAGTAAAGTGAAGTGGCTCAGTCGTGTCTGACTCTTTGCGACCCCAAATGGACAGTAGCCTACCAGGCTCCGCTGTCCACGGGATTTTCCAGGCAAGAATACTGGAGTGGGCTGTCGTTTCTTTCTCCAGAGGATCTTCCCAAGCCAGGGATCAAACTCGGGTCTCCCACATTGCAAAAGACACTTTACTATCTGAGCCCCCAGGGAAGCCCCATGACCAACCTAGACAGCATATTCAAAAGCAGAGACATTACTTTGCTGACAAAGGTCCGTCTAGTCAAAGCTATGGGTTTTTCACTAGTCATGTATGGGGATGTGAGCATTGGACCATAAAGAAAGCTGAACGCTGAAGAATTGATGCTTTTGAACTGTGGTATTAGAGAAGACTCTCGCGAGTCCCTTGGACAGCAAGGAGATCAATCCAGTCAATCCTAAAATAAATCAGTTCTGAATATTCATTGGAAGGACTGATGCTGAAGCTGAGGCTCCAATACTTTGGCCACCTAATGTGAAGAATGGATTCATTGGAAAAGACCCTGATGCTGGGAAAGATTGAAGGCGGGAGGAGAAGGGGACAACAGAGGATGAGATGGTTGCATGGCATCACCAACTCAAAGGACATGAGTTTGAACAAGCACCGGGAGTTGGTGATGGACAGGGAAACCTGGTGTGCTGCAGTCCATGGGGTCACAAAGAGTTAGACACGACTGAGTGAATGAACTGACTGACTGGCAGTCAGACGCACTTTACAAAGGTGAGGAATACTCTGAAAAGGAAAAGACCTGGGGCTCCCTTGGACTTGAGGCATCCAATTCTAATTTCCCCTACAGAAGCCCTGGATAACTTTGACAGTGAGGAACAAGTTGATTGACTCTCTAATAGCTACTACTCTCCTTTGTAAATTAAATGCTTGAATAATCTTTTCCCCGGAACAGCTTGACATCAGGGTCCCACTGGGGCCTTTTTGACCTTGTCCAATCTGGGGAGCTTCAGCTACTATCTGGTGGGCTTTGGCTCCAATTTGGGGTGTTCTCCCTGTGAAAGGCAACTGTTTATAAGGCACTTTGGAGAAAGGTCACTGGCCTAATGGGACTAGGAAGTCATGTTAATGTGACTTTCTGGCTGGCTAGGTTTGGGTTTATTCTGGTTACTTTGGTAATGTGCTTCCCTGGTGGCTCAGACAGTAAATAATCTGCCTGCAGTGCAGGAGATTCAGTTCGATCCCTGGGTCAGGAATATCCCCTGAAGAAGGTCTTGGCAACCCACTGCAGTATTCTTGCCTGGAGAATCCCATGGAGAGGAGCCTGACGGGCTACAGTCCATGGGGTCACAAAGAGTCGGACATGACTGAGCAACCAATACTTTTCTACTTTTGGTAATGAGCAGACACCAAGACTAAGGGCTTCCTCTATGGTTTTCTCATCTCTTCTCGAACCCTTTGTGAACAGGTGAGTGGCTGTAGAAACAATTGAGGAACTCTGCCCAGTATTACTCTCTGTGTGCAACCACTGTGCCCCAGTAGCTGCCACTCAAGTGGGTTAAGTGCTCGCCTTTCTTCTTCCTCCCTTAAGCTGAGGACCAGGCTGATGGGATTACAGGCCAGATTCCTCAGACCCTCTTCCCTATCTCTCCTCTTCCCTTTCCCTCTTTCTTGTGGGAGCCTGGGTGTTGCCCCTAGGCCTTCCTGAGAGGCCTTCTCCCTTAGTCTATAGGAGGAGAGGTGAAGCTTTCCAACATGTGTGGGTAGATGTATCAGTCCTTGTTGGGGAGGCCACCCAATTCTTTCCCAAAGGAGGGAAAAGCAACACTGTCCTTGGTTTACAAGAGTAGTTTTCACAGGACCAGAAGGGTGGCTCCAAAAGTCCTTTCACCCCTCCCAAAATCTTCCCTGTCCATCTTATGAAGCTTGCCAATATTAAACAAAGGGGAAACAAAGTCATCCTAGGAAGAACTTGCCTTTATCTTTGAGATGCAAATATCCTCTCTGGTCTTCTCTGTTCTCTTTTTAATGCAAATTTGAAAAGAGTAGAATTTAGAAGTTGGCTTGTCTGACATAATTAAAAGTCGCTTTTTCTATAAATATTAATATTTAGCCACCTAGCCAAGTGAGCCTGACTTGTTTCATCTGTGAGAACCCCAATTTTAATACAATCGTTTTGTAAACTAATGGGTTTTATATTACTGGACCTGACTGAAGGTTGAAACCAAAATTAGAACTGAGACTTCAATGTGTGTCTGTCTGTGTCTTTTGTTTTTTTTTAACCACATTGCCATGGTTAATGCAGAGAAGGCAATGGCACCCCACTCCAGTACTATTGCCTGGAAAATCCCATGGACAGAGGAGCCTGGTAGGCTGCAGTCCATGGAGTCGCAAAGAGTCAGACATGACTGAGTGACTTCACTTTCAAATTTCACTTTCATGCATTAGAGAAGGAAATGGCAACCCACTTGTCGATATAATAATAATAATATAGACATGGCTTGAGTCATCAACATGTTAAGTATAATATTAAGAATAATACTTTCATTTTATTTAGGTTTAACATAAATTAGGACTTCCCTGGTGGCTCAGACAGTAAAGCATCTGTCTACAATGCAGGAGACCTGGGTTCGATCCCTGAGTCGGGAAGATTCCCTGGAGAAGGAAATGGCAACCAACTCCAGTATTCTTGCCTAGAAAATCTCATGGACGGAGGAGCCTGGTGCAGGCTACTGTTCATGGGGTCGCAAAGAGTTGGATATGACTGAGCCACTTCACTTTAACATAAATAAATTACTATATCTGTTACAAATTTGTTAGCCAAAATATACCTCAATGTGGAAAAAACTTTAAGAAAACGAAGACACATGTTTTCAGTAGAAGAAGGTGTGAAAAAAAAAAAATAGGAGTTATGCATAGTGAAAGTGAAAACGAAGTCGCTCAGTCGTGACCTACTCTTTGCAACCCCGTGGACTGTAGTCCATCATGCTCCTCTGTCCATGGGATTTTCCAGGCAAGAGTACTGGAGTGGGTTGCCATTAAGAGTTATGCATGGATTTCCTGAAACCAGATTGAATTTGGTTGGGTGAGTAAATCTTGGTGAATGGATCTTGTGTGGGAGTAAACTAGGACATGGACTTGTCTTTCTTTCTGTTCAGAGAAAAGCTCTCTTGGAATGTCATTTTGATGATGGAGTAAGTGAGCTTTTTGCCTTTAAGTGATGTATATGCGCTTTGAGATCTCCGGTTACTTTGGTTAAGAAATAAGTATTATCCAAGCCTTTTGTCAACTGATCAGATGTTTAACCATGACTTTCCAGCCTTTTGTCATTTATTTTTGTACTCTGATGCTGAACAAAAAGGGCTTCATTATCAAGGAGATTTACAGGAAGGCAGTGGAAGCAGTTGCAGCAGTTCCACATCAACATGATGACTGTGTGAGAATTCCAGCCCATACAGATTAAAATAAGGTTGTCCTACCCCTGGGCCCCTAGACCAAGTATCCTGAGATTTTTGCTCCCTGACATCAGGCTTAACACCCCACTCAGCCTTAAAGCAATTACAGAAGGCAGACCTTCACCCCTCTGCTTCCCAAAAGAATATGGGAGTAAAATCTGAGACAGGAAATGAAACTGGAAATGAGGCAGGACACAAGCTCTGAAAGAAAGACATTACCCAAGGACATTACACAGGCTGAATATAAGCAAATATGTCCAGGATGGTGGAGTGGTCAATTTCCACTAGACCTTGAGCCTCAATATATGCTGTTTGTAATATATCAGCAAGCTAAGTGATACACCAAGTGGGTGGAAGCCCAATTAAATGTAAAGAAACTTTTAGAAATACATGTTTTAGGATCTCTCCAGATAGTCTACAACTTAAAAGTTAAAATTATGTTATATTAAGTGATAAAAGGGTTTTTCTACATGATCAGTTAGGATTAACTATGGTTTAAAACAAGTTTAATTGAATAAAGGAAACTTAAAGCTAATGTAAAACATAAATTTGACTTTTCTCTCTCTTAAAACAGACACATTTTCTGAAGATGCTAAACTGCCTCTTGATACAGAGTTCAAGTGTATTTAATCTGTATTTGCCTTCAACGTCTTTTATTGTCATTTTGGCTAAGTTTCACAGTGACCCATGGTAAAACATTGCTTGGTGCTCCTTTGACAAGGCTTCCCAAATCAAATTATAATAAAGTTCCTTTGACCTCCAGCTAACTTTGGAGTGCTTTAAAGGGGCCCCTGTGGGACCCCAAAGGGAGATATTAAACTAATCAGATTCATTTGATATATCAAACTACAAGGGAAGAGATGTCAAATGAATAATAAACTTTA